>NW_022437196.1:0-42786 GCF_009761245.1 Sapajus apella
ATACGTTTCCTCAGCTTTTTAGATTCGTTCTTACGGGTAATTCTTATATTACTTTATATGGCTGGAAATATCTGTTTCTACACTCTCCAAAGAAAGGGTTTCTGAACTGCTACATTCTTACATCAGTTTATCTCTGTAAGTTGAATGTACGCTTTGACAATCATTCTGCTACATAGCTCCGTTTTGGTTTCAGAGCCAGATATTTTCCATTACTTCCTATACTCCCATTCACTCAGGAATATCCAATGGCAGCTTTTAGAAGAAACGTGTTTCTAACTCGATGAATCTAAACATAGAAGCAATTTCCTAATGTGAAGGAACACAAAGCAGAGCACTTTGATATATTCGATTCTCCAGTGTTTCAGACTTGATCTTATCACTAATTCTCATATGCCTGTATATAGTTGGAAATAATTGTTTCTACACTCTCCGAAGTACGGGGTTTCTGAAATGCTTCATTCACACATGAGGTTTACTCTGTAAGTTGAATGTATGCTTTGACAATCATTGTGCTATATAGCTCCGTTTTGGTTTTAGAGACAGATATTTCCTATTACATCCTATACTCACATTCACTCAGGAATAGCCAAACGCAGCTTTTAGAAGAAACGTGTTTCTAACTCGATGAATCTAAACATAGATGCAATTTCCTAAGTTGAACGAAAACACAGCAGAGTAGTTTGATATATACGTTTCTCCAGTGTTTCAGACTTGATCTTACCGCTAAATGTTGTATACCTGAATATGGCTGAAAATATCTGTATCTACACTCTCCAAAGAAAGAGTTTCTGAACTGGTACATTCACACATCAGATTAACTATGCAAGTTGAATATATGCTTCGACTATCATTCTGCTAGACAGCTCCGTTTTCGTTTTACACCCAGATATTTCCCATTACATAGTATACTCCCATTCACTCCGGAATATCCAAGCCCAGCTTTTAGAAGAAACGTGTTTCTAACTCGATCAATCTATACATAGACGCAACTTCTTAAGGTGAACGAACACACAGCAGAGCAGTTTGAGAAATACGTTTCTCCAGTGTTTTAGGCTTGATTTTACTGTTATTTCTTCTATGCCTTTATATGGCTGGAAATATCTGTTTCTACACTATTCACAGAAAGGGTTTCTGAACTGCCACCTTAACACATCAGTTTAACTCTCTAAGTTGATGAACGCTTTAACAATCATTCCGCTAGTTAGCTCCGTTTTTGTTTTAGAGCCACATATATCCCATTACATCCTTTACTCCCATTTACTCAGGAACTTCCAAACGCAGCTTTTAGAAGAAACGTGCTTCTAACTCGATGAATCTAAACATAGATGCAACACCCTAAGGTGAACGAACACACAGCAGAGCAGATTATATATACGTTTCTCCAGTGTTTTAGACTTGCTCTTAACGCTATTTCTTATATGCCTGTATATGGCTGGAAATATCTATTTCTACATTCCCCAAAGAAAGGGTTTCTGAACTGCTACATTCACACATCAGTTTAACTCTGCAAGTTGAATGTACGCTTTGACAATCATTCTACTAGATAGCTCCGTTTTGGTTTTAGAGCCAGATATTTCCCCTTTCATCCTATACTCCCACTCACTCAGGAATATCCAAACGCAGCTTTTAGAAGAAACGTGTTTCTAACTCGATGAATCTAAACATAGATGCAACTTCCTAGGTGAACGAACACAGAGCAGAGCAGCCTGATATATGCGTTTCTTCAGTGTTTTAGACTTGGTGTTACCGCTAATTCTTATACACCTGTATATTGCTGGAAATATCTGTTTCTACACTCTACAAAGAAAGGGTTTCTGAACGTCTACATTCACACATCACTTTAACTCTGTAAGTTGTATGTACGCTTTGACAATCATTCTGCTAGATAGCTCCATTTTGCTTTTAGAGCCAGATATTTCCCATTACATCCTATATTACCATTCAACCAGGAATATGGAAAAGCAGCTTTTAGACGAAACGTGTTTCTAACTCGATGAATCTAAACATAGATGCAAATTCCTAAGGTGAACGAACACAATGCAGACATTTTGATATATACGTTTCCTCAGTGTTTTAGATTCGATCTTATAGCTAATTCTTGTATGCCTTTATATGGCTGGAAATATCTGTTTCTACACTCTCCAAAGAAAGGGTTTCTGAACTGCTACATTCACCCACCTGTTTAACTCTGTAAGTTGAATCTACGCTCTGAGAGCCATTCTGCTAGATAGCTCCGTTTTGGGTTTAGAGCCAGATATTTCCCATTATATTCTATACTCCCATTCTCCCAGGAATATAGAAACGCAGCTTTTAGAAGAAACGTGTTTCTAACTCGATGAATGTCAACATGGATGCAACTTCCTAAGGTGAACGAACACACACCAGAGCAGTTTGATATATACGTTTCTCCAGTGTTTTAGACTCTGTTTTACCGCTCATTGTTATATACCTTAATATGGCTGAAAATATCTCCAAAGAAAGGGTTTCTGAACTGCTACATGCACACATCAGTTTAACTCTGTAAGTTGAGTTTATGCTTTGACAATCACTCTGCTAGAAAGCTCCGTTTTCGTTTTACACCCAGATGTTTCCCATTACATAATATACTCCCATTCACTCAGGTATATCCACACCCAGCTTTTAGGAGGAACGTGTTTCTAACTCGAGGAATCTAAACATAGATGCAACATCCTAAGGTGAACGAACAGACAGCAGAGTAGTTTGATATATATATTTCTCCAGAGTTTTAGGCTCTATCTAACCGCTATTTCTTATACACCTGTATATGGCTGGAAATATCTGTTTCTACAATCTACAAAGAAAGGGTTTCTGAACTGCTACATTCACATATCACTTTACCTCTGTAAGTTGAATGTACGCTTTGACAATCATTCCACTAGATAGCTCCGTTTTGGTTTTAGAGCCAGATATTTCCCATTACATCCTGTACTCCCATTTACTCAGGAATTTCCAAACGCAGCTTTTAGAAGAAATGTGCTTCTAACTCGATGAAGCTAAACATAGACGCAACACCCTAAGGTGAACGAACTCACAGCAGAGCAGTTTGATATATACGATTCTCCAGTGTTTCAGACTTTATCTTAAAGCTAATCGTTCTGTACCTGTATATGGCTGTAAATATCTGTTTCTACACTCTACAAAGAAATGGTTCCTGAACTGCTATATGCACCTATCAGTTTAACTCTGTAAGTTGAATATACACTTTTACAGTCATTCTGCTATATAGCTCCGTTTGTGTTTTAGAGCCAGATATTTCCCATTACATCCTATACCCCCATTCACTCAGGAATATCCAAACGCAGCTTTTAGAAAAAAAAGTGTTTGTAACTCGATGAATCTAAACATAGATGCAACTTCCTAAGGTGAACGAACACACAGCAGAGCAGATTATATATACGTTTCTCCAGTGTTTTAGACTTGCTCTTAACGCTATTTCTTATATGCCTGTATATGGCTGGAAATATCTATTTCTACATTCCCCAAAGAAGGGGTTTCTGAACTGCTACATTCACATATCAGTTTAACTCTGCAAGTTGAATGTACGCTTGACAATCATTCTACTAGATAGCTCCGTTTTGGTCTTAGAGCCAGATATTTCCCCTTACATCTTATACTCCCACTCACTCAGGAATATCCAAACCCAGCTTTCAGAAGAAACGTGTTTCTAAGACGATGAATCTAAACATAGATGCAACTTCCTAAGGTGAATGAACACACAGCAGAGCAGCTTGATATATGCGTTTCTCCAGTGTTTTAGACTTGGTGTTACCGCTAATTCTTATACACCTGTATATGGCTGGAAATATCTGTTTCTACACTCTACAAAGAAAGGGTTTCTGAACTTCTACATTCACACATCACTTTAACTCTGTAAGTTGTATGTACGCTTTGACAATCATTCTGCTAGATAGCTCCATTTTGCTTTTAGAGCCAGATATTTCCCATTAAATCCTATATTCCCATTCAACCAGGATTATGGAAACGCAGCTTTTAGAAGAAACGTGTTTCTAACTCGATGAATCTGAACATAGATGCAAATTCCTAAGGTGAACGAACACAAAGCAGACAGTTTGATATATATGTTTCCTCAGTGTTTTAGATTCGATCTTATGGCTAATTCTTATATGCCTTTATATGGCTGGAAAAATCTGTTTCTACACTCTCCAAACAAAGGGTTTCTGAACTGCTCCATTCACCCACCTGTTGAACTCTGTAAGTTGAGTCTACGCTTTGAGAGTCATTCTGCTAGAAAGCTCCGTTTTGGGTTTAGAGCCAGATATTTCCCATTATATTCTATACTCCCATTCTCCCAGGAATATCGAAACGCCGCTTTTAGAAGAAACGTGTTTCTAACTCGATGAATCTAAACGTAGATGCAACTATCTAAGTTGAACGAACACATAGAAGAGCAGTTTGATTTATACGTTTCTCCTGTGTTTTAGTCTCGATCTTACCGCTAATTCTTCTATACCTGTATATGGTTAGAAATATCTGTTTTACAATGTCCAACGGAAGGGTTTCTGAACTGCTACATTCACACATCAGTTGACCTCTGTAAGTTGAATGTACGCTATGACAATCATTGTGATACATAGCTCCGTTTTGGTTTTAGAGCCAGATATTTCCCATTACATCCTATATTCCCATTCACTCAGCAATATCCAAACACAGCTTTTAGAAGAAACATGTTTCGAATTCGATGAATCTACACATAGATGCAACCTCCTAAGGTGAACTAACACAGAACAGAGCAATTTCATATATACGTTTCTACAGTGTTTCAGAATTGGTCTTACCGCTGATTGTTATATACCTTAATATGGCTGAAAATATCTGTTTCTACACTCTCCAAAGAAAGGGTTTCTGAACTGCTACATTGACACATCAGATTAAGTATGTAAGTTGAATATATGCTTTGACAATCATTCTGCTAGAGAGCTCCGTTTTCCTTTTACACCCAGATATTTCCCATTACATAATATACTCCCATTCACTCAGGAATATCTAGTCCCAGCTTTTAGAAGAAACGTGGTTCCAACTCGATGAATCTAAACATAGATGCAACTTCCTAAGGTGAACGAACACACAGCAGAGCAGTTTGGCATATACGATTCTCAATTGTTTTAGACTTGTTCTTACCGCTATTTCTTATATGCCTTTAAGTGGCTGGAAATATCTGTGTCTACACTATCCAAAGAAAGGGTTTCTGAACTGCTACATTCACACATCAGTTTAACTCTGTAAGTTGAATGTACGCTTTGACAATCATTCTGCCAGATAGCTCCGCTTTAGTTTTAGATCCAGGTATTTCCCATTACATCATATACTCCGATTCACTCAGGAATATCCAAACGCAGCTTTTAGAAGAAACGTGCTTCTAGGTCGATGAATCTAAACATAGATGCAACTTCCTAAGGTGAACTAACACACAGCAGAGCAGTCTGATATATACGTTTCTCCAGTGTTTTATACTCGATCTGACTTCTAATTCTTATTTACCTGTATATGGCTGGATATATCTGTTTCTACATTCCAGAAAGAAACGGTTTCTGAACTGCTACATTCTCACATCAGTTTACCTCTATATGTTCAATTTACACTTTGACAACCCTTCTGCTAGATAGCTCCGTTTTGGTTTTAGAGACAGATATTTCCCATTACATCCTGTACTCCCATTCACTCAGTAATATCCAAACGCATCTTTTAGAAGAAACGTATTTCTAACTCGATGAATCTACATGTAGATGCAACTTCCTAAGGTGAACGAACACACAGCAGAGCACTTTTATATATACGTTTCTCCAGTGTTTTAGACTTGATCATACCGCTAATTCTCATATGCCTGTATATAGCTGGAAATATCTGTTTCTACAGTCTCCAAAAAAAGGGTTTCTGAAGTCCTACATTCACACATGAGGTTTACTCTGTAAGTTGAATGTATGCATTGACAATCATTCTGCTTGATAGCTCCGTTTTGGTTTCAGAGTCAGATATTTCCTATTACATCCTATACTCCCATTTACTCAGGAATATCCAAACGCAGCTTTTAGAAGAAACGTGTTTCCAACTCGATGAATCTAAAAATCGATGCAACTTCCTAAGGTGAACGAACACCACAGAAGAGCACTTTGATATATACTTTTCTGCAGTGTTTCAGACTGGATCTTACTGCTAATTGTTATATACATGTATATGGCTGAAAATATCTGTTTCCTCACTCCCCAAAAAAAGGGTTTCTGAACTGCTACTTTCACACATCAGTTTACCTCTGTAAGTTGAATGTACGCTTTGAGAATCGTTCTACTATATAGCTCCGTTTTGGTTTTAGAGCCAGATATTTCGCACTGCATCCAATACTCCCATTCACTCAGGAATATCCAAACGTAGCTTTTACAAGAAAGGTGTTTCTAAGTTGATGAATCTAAACATAGATGAAACTTCCTAAGGTGAACGAAGACACAGCAGAGCAGTTTGATATATACGTTTCCTGCGCGTTTTAGACTCGATCTTACCGCTAATTCTTATACATCTATATATTGATGGAAATATCTGTTTCTACAATCTCCAAAGAAAGGGTTTATGAATTGCTACATTCACACATCAGTTTATCTCAGTAAGTTGAATGTATGCTTTGACAATCATTCTGCTATATAGCTCCGTTTTGGTTTTAGAGCCAGATATTTCCCATTACATTGTATAATCCCATTCACTCAGGAATATTCAAACGCAGCTTTTAGAAGAAACGTGCTTCTAAGTTGATGAATCTAAACATAGATGCAACTTCCTAAGGGGAATGAACACACAGCAGAGCACTTTGATATATACGTTCTCCAGTGTTTCAGACTTGATCTTACTGCTAATTGTTGTATACCTGTATAAGGCTGACAGTATCTGTTTCTACACTCTCTAAAGAAAGGGTTTTCAATCTGCTACATTCACCCAACTGTTCAGCTGTGTATGTTGAATCTGCACTTTGACACTCATTCTGCTAGATAGCTCCGTTTTTGTTTTAAGCCAGATATTTCCCATTACATCCTATACTCCCATTCACTCAGGAATATCCAAAAGCAGCGTTTACAAAAACCTGTTTCTAACTCGATGAATCTAAACATAGATGCAACTTACTAAGGTGAACGAACACACAGCAGAGCAGTTTGATATATACTTTTCTCCAGTGTTTCAGAATTGATCTTACCACTAATTTTTATATACCTGAATATGGCTGAAAATATCTGTTTCTGCAGTCTCCAAAGAAAGGGTTATTGAATTGCTACATTCACACATCAGATTACCTATGTAAGTTGAATATATGTTTTGACAATCATTCTGCTAGATAGCTCCGTTTTCCTTTTACACCCAGATATTTCCCATTACATAATATACTCCAATTCACTCAGGAATACACACTCCCATCTTTCAGAAGAAACGTGTTTCTAACTCAATGAATCAAAACATATATGCAACTTCGTAAGGTGAACGAACACACAGCAGAGCAGTTTGATATATACGTTTCTCCAGTATTTCCGACTTGATCATACCTCTAATTCTTATATAACTGTATATGGCTGAAAATATCTGTTTCTACACCCTCCAAAGAAAGGGTCTCTGAACTGCGACATTCACACATCAGTTTTACTCTGTTTGTTTAAAGTACGCTTTGAGAATCATACTGCTAGATTGTTCTGTTTTTGTTTTAGACCAGATATTTCCCATTACATCCTATACTCCCATTCCCTCAGGAATATCCAAGCGCAGCTTTTAGAAGAAACGTATTTTTAACTAGATGAATCTACACTTAGATGCAACTTCTGAAGGTGAACGAACACACAGCAGAGCAGTTTCATATATACGTTTCTCCAGCGTTTTATACTTGATCTTACCGCTATGTCTTATATGCCTGTATATGGCTTGAAATATCTTTTTCTACACTCTTTAAAGAAAGGGTTTGTGAACTGCTACAGTCACACATCAGTTTAACTCTGCAAGTTGGTTATACGCATTGACAGTCATTCTGCTAGATAGCTCCGTTTTCCTTTTAGAGCCAGATATTTCCCATTACATCCTATACTCCCATTCACTCAGTAATATCCAAACGCAGGTTTTAGAAGAAACGTGTTTCTAACTCGATGAATCTACACATAGATGCAACTTCTAAAGGTGAACGAACACACAGCAGAGCAGTTTGACAAATACGTTTCTCTAGTGTTTTAGACTTGATTTTACCGCTATTTCTTATATGCCTCTATATGGCTGGAATTATCTGCTTCTACACTCTCCAAAGAAAGTGTTTGTGAACTGCTACAGTCAAACATCAGTTTAACTCTGCAAGTTGAATGTACGCATTTACAATCATTCAGCTAGAAAGATCCGTTTTGGATTTAGAGCCAGATATTTCCCATTACATCCTGCACTCCCATTCACTCTGGAACATCCAAACGCAGATTTTAGTAGAAACGTGTTTCTAACTCGATGAATCTACACATAGATGCAACTTCCTAAGGTGAACGAACACGCAGCAGAATAGTTTGATATATACGTTTCTCCAGTGTTTTAGACTTGATCTTACCACTGATTATTGTATACCTGCATAAGGCTGAAAGTATCTGTTTCTACACTCTCTAAAGAAAGGGTTTCTGAACTGGTACATTCACCCACCTGTTTAGCTCTGTAAGTCGAATCTACGCTTTGACAGTCATTCTGCTAAATAGCTCCGTTTTTGTTTTAGAGCCAGATATTTCCCATTACATTCTATACTCCCATTCACTCAGGAATATCCAAACACATCTTTTAGAAGAAAGGTGTTTCTAACTCGATGAATCTAAATATAGATGCAACTTACTAAGGTGAACTGACACACAGCAGAGCAGTTTGATATATACGTTTCTCCAGTGTTTCAGAATTGATCTTACCACTAATTTTTATATACCTGATAATGGCTGAAAATATCTGTTTCTACACTCTCCAAAGAAAGGGTTATTGAACTGCTACATTCACACATCAGATTAACTATGTAAGTTGAATATATGCTTTGACAGTCTTTCTTCTAGATAGCTCCGTTTTCGTTTTACATGCAGAAATTTCACATTAAATAATATACTCCCATTCACTCAGGAATATCCACTGCCAGCATTTAGAAGAAACGTGTTTCTAACTCGATGAATCTAAACATAGATGCAACTTCCTAAGGTGAACGAACGCACAGCAGAGCAGTTTGATATATACGTTTCTCAGGGGTTTCAGACTTGATCATACTGGTAATTGTTATATACCTGTATATGGCTGAAAATATCTGTTACTACACTCTACAAAGAAAGGGTTTCTGAACTGATACATTCACACATGAGGTTTACTCTGTACGTTGAATGTATGCTTAGACAATCATTCTGTTACATAGATCCGTTTTAGTTTTAGAGTCAGGCATTTCCTATTACATCTTATACTCCAATTCACTCAGTAATATCCAAACGCAGCTTTTAGAAGAAACTTGTTTCTAACTCGATGAATCTAAACATAGATGCAATTTCCTAAGGTGAACGAACACAGAGCAGAGTAGTTCGATATACACGTTTCTCCAGTGTTTCAGACTTGAACTTAACGCTAAATGTTATATATCTGAATATGGCTGAAAATATCTGATTCTACACTCTCCAGAGTAGAGTTTCTGAACTGATGCATTCACACATCAGATTAACTATGTAAGTTGAATATATACTTCGACAATCATTCTACTAGATATCTTCGTTTTCGTTTTACACCGAAATATTTCCCATTACATAGTATAATCCCATTCACTCAGGAATATCCACGCCCAGCTTTTAGAAGAATCGTGTTTCTAACTCGATGAATCTAAACATAGATGCAACTTCCTAAGGTGAACGAACACACAGCAGAGCAGTTTGATATACACGTTTCTCCAGTGTTTTAGACTTGATCTTATCGCTAATTCCCATATGCCTGTATATAGCTGGAAATACCTGTTTCTACAATCTCTAAAGAAAGGGTTTCTGAAGTGCTACATTCACACATGAGGTTTACTCTGTAAGTTGAATGTATGCATTGACAATCATTCTGCTAGATAGCTCTGTTTTGGTTTTAGAGTCAGATATTTCCTATTACATCCTATACTCCCATTCACTCAGGATTACCCAAATGCAGCTTTTAGAAGAAACGTGTTTCTAACTCAATGAATCTAAACATACATGCAACTTCCTAAGGTGAACGAACACACAGCAGGGCAGTTTGATATATACGTTGCTCCAGTGTTTTAGACTTGATCTTACCGCTAATTCTCTTATGCCTGTATATAGATGGAAATATCTGTTTCTGCACACTCCAAAGAAAGGGTTTCTGAATTGCTACATTGACACATCAGTTTACGTCTGTAAGTTGCATGTGCACTTTGACAATCATTTTGCTACATAGCTCCGTTTTTGTTTTAAAGCCAGATATTTCCCTTAACATCCTATACTCCCATTCACTCAGGAATATCCAAACACAGCTTTTAGAAGAAACGTGCTTCTAAGTCTATGTATCTAAACATAGATGCAACTTCCTAAGGTGAACGAACACACAGAAGAGCACTTTGATATATGCGTTTCTCCAGTGTTTCAGACTTCATCTTACCGCTAATTGTTGTATACCTGTATAAGGCTGAAAGTATTTGTTTCTACACTCTCCAAAGAATGGGTTTCTGAACTGCTACATTCACACATCAGATTAACCATGTAAGTTGAATATATGCTTTGACAGTCTTTCTGCTAGATAGCTCCGTTTTCGTTTTACATGCAGATATTTCCCATTACATAATATACTCCCATTCACTCAGGAATATCCAAACGCAGCTTTTAAAAAAAAACGTGTTTCTACCTCGATGAATCTAAACATAGATAAAACTTCCTAAGGTGAACGAACACACAGTAGAGCAGTTTGATATATACCTTTCTCCAGTGCTTTAGACTTGATCTTACCGCTATTACTTATATGCCTGTATATGGCTGGAATTATCTGTTTCTACACTCTCTAAAAAAGGGTTTCTGAACTGGTACATTCACAAATCAGTTTAACTCTGTAAGTTGAATGTACGCTTTGAGAATCATTCTGTTACATAGCTTAGTTTTGGTTTTAGAGCCAGATATTTCCCATTACATGCTATAATCCCATTCACTCAGGAATATCCAAACGCAGCTTTTAGAAGAAACGAGTGTCTAACTCGATGAATCTAAACATAGGTGCAATTTCCGAAGGTGAACGAACACACAGCAGAGTAGTTGTATATATACGTTTCTCCATTTTTTCAGACTTGGTCTTACCGCTAAATGTTATATACCTGAATATGGCTGAAAATATCTGTTTCTACACTCTCCAAATAAAGGGTTTCTGAACTGGAACATTCACAAATCAGATTAACTATGTAAGTTGAACATATGCTTAGACAATCATTCTGCTAGACAGCTCCGTTTTCGTTTTACACCCAGATATTTCCCATTACATAATATACTCCCATTCACTCAGGAATATCCACTCCCAGCTTTTAGAAGAAACGTGTTTCTAACTCGATTAATCTAAACATAGATGCAACTTCCTAAGGTGAATGAACACACAGCAGAGCAGTTTGATATATACGTTTCTCCAGTGTTTCAGACTTGATCATACCTCTAATTGTTATATAACTGTATATGGCTGAAAATATCTGTTTCTACACTCTCCAAAGAAAGGGTTTCTGAACTGCTACATTCACACAACAGATTAACTATGTAAGTTGAATATATGCTTTGACAATCATTCTGCTAGATAGATCCGTATTAGTTTTACACCCAGATATTTAACATTACATAATATACTCCCATTCACTTAGGAATATCCACTCCCAGCTTTTAGAAGAAACGTGTTTCTAACTCGATGAATCTAAACATAGATGAAACTTCCTAAGGTGAACGAACACACAGCAGAGCAGTTTGATATTTACGTTTCTCCAGTGTTTCAGACTTGATCATACCTCTAATTGTTATATAACTGTATATGGCTGAAAATATCTGTTTCTACACTCTACAAAGAAAGGGTTTCTGAACTGCTACATTCACACATTAGTTTAACTCTGTAAGTTGATTGCACACTTTGCCAACCATTCTGCTACATAGCTCCGTTTTGGTAATAGAGCCAGATATTTCCCATTACATCCAATACCCCCATTCACTCAGGAATATCCTAACGAAGCTTTTTGAAGAAACGTGTTTCTAACTCGATGAATCTAAATATAGTTGCAACTACCTAAGGTGAACGAACACACAGCAGAACACTTTGACATATACGTTTCCTCAGTGTTTTAGACTTCATCTTACCACTGTTTCTTATATGCTTGTACATGGCTGGAAATATCTCTGTCTAGACTCTCTAAAGAAACGGTTTCTGAACTGCTACAGTCACACATCAGTTTAAATCTGCATGTTGAATGTACGCTGTGGCAATCATTCTGCTACATAGATCTGTTTTGGTTTTAGAGCCAGATATTTCCCATTACATAATATCCTCCCATTCACTCAGGAAAATCCACTGCCAGCTTTTAGAAGAAACGTGTTTCTAACTCGATGAATCTAAACAAAAATGCAACTTCCTAAGGTGAACGAAAACACAACAGAGCAGTTTGATATTTACGTTTCTCCATTGCTTCATACTTTATCTTACCGCTAATTGTTATATACCTGTATATGGCTGAAAATATCTGTTTCTACAAACTAAAAAGAAAGGGCTTCTTAACTGCTACATTCACACATCTGTTTAACTCTGTAAGTTGAATGTACACTTTGACAATCATTCTGCTAGATAGCTCCGCTTTTGTTTTAGAGCCAGATATTTCCCATTACATCCTATACTCCCGTTCACCTTGGAATATCGACTCCCAGCTTTTAGAAGAAACGTGTTTCTAACTCGATGAATCTAAACATAGATGCAACTTCCTAAAGTGGATGAACACACAGTAGAGCAGTTTGATATATACGTTTCTCCAGTGTTTCAGACTTGATCTTATCGCTGTTATATATCTGAATGTGGCTGAAAATATCTTTTTCTAAACTCTCCAAAGAAAGGGTTTCTGAACTGCTACATTCACACGTCAGATTAACTACGTAAGTTGAATATATGCTATGACAATCATTCTGCTAGATAGCTCCGTTTTCGTTTTACAACCAGATATTTCTGATTATACGCTATACTCCCATTCACTCAGGAATATCCAAACGCAGCTTTTAGAAGAAACGTGTTTCTAACTCAATGAATCTACACATAGATGCAAATTCCTAAGGTGAACGAACATATGGAAGAGCAGTTTGATATATACGTTTCTCCAGTGTTTTAGACCTGATCTTATCGCTAACTCTCATATGCCTCTATATAGCTGGAAGTATTTGTTTCTACACTCTCCAAAGAAAGGGTTTCTACAGTGCTACATTCACACATGAGGTTTACTCGGAAAGTTGAATGTATGCGTTGACAATCATTCTGCTATATAGCTCCGTTTTGGTTTTAGAGTCACATATTTCCTATTACATCCTATACTCCCATTCACTCAGGAATATACAATCCCATCTTTTAGAAGAAACCTGTTTGTAACTCGATGAATCTAAACATACATGCAGCTTCCTAAGGATAACGAACACACAGCAGAGCAGTATGATAAATACGTTTCTCCAGTGTTTCAGACTTTATCTTACCGGTAATTGTTATATACCTGAATATGGCTGAAAATATCTGTTTCTACACTGTCCAAAGAAACGGTGTCAGAACTGATACATTCACACATCAGATTAACTATGTAAATTTAATATATGGTTTGACAATCATTCTGCTAGATAGCTCCGTTTTCGTTTTACACCCAGATATTACCCATTACATTATATACTCCCATTCACTCAGAATATCCACTCCCAGCTTTTAGAAAAAACGTGTTTCTAACTCGAAGAATCTAATGATAGATGCAACTTCCTAATGCGAACCAACACACAGCAGAGCACTTTGATATATACGTTTCTCCGGTGTTTCAGACTTCATCTTACCGCTACATGTTATGTACTTTTATATGGCTGAAAATATCTTTTTCTACACTCTACATAGAAAGGGTTTTTGAACTGCTACATTCACCCACCTGTTTAACTCTGTAAGTTGAATCTACCCTTTGACAGTCATTCTGCTAGATAGCTCCGCTTTTGCTTTTGAGCCAGATATTTCCCATTACATCCTATACTCCCATTCACTCAGGAATACCCAAACGCAGCTTTTAGCAGAAACGTGCTTCTAACTCGATGAATCTAAAGGTAGATGCAACTTACTAAGGTGAACGAATACACAGCAGAGTAGTTTGATATATACGTTTCTCCTGTGTTTCAGAATTGATCTTACCACTAATTGTTATACACCTGAATATGGCTGAAAATATCTGTTTCTACACTCTCCAAAGAAAGGGTTATTGAACTGCTACATTCACACATCAGATTAACTATGTAAGTTGAATATATGCTTTGACAGTCATTGTGCTATATAGCTCCGTTTTGCTTTTAGACCCAGATATTTCCCATTACATCCTATACTCCCATTCACTCAGGAATATCCAACCACAACTTTTAGAAGAAACGTGTTTCTAACTCGATGAGTCTAAACATAGATGCAACTCCCTAAGGTGAGTGAACTAACAGTAGAGCAGTTTGATATATACGTTTCTCCAGTGTTTTAGACTCGATCTTACAGCTAATTCTTATATGCCTGTATAAGGCTGGAAATATCTGTTTCTACTCTCTGCAAAGAAAGGATTTCTGAACTGCTACATTCACACACCTGTTTACCTATGTACGTTAAATGTACACTTTGACAATCATTCTGCTACATAGCTCCGTTTTGGTTTTAGAGCCAGATATTTCCCATTACATCCAATACTCTCATTCACTCAGGAATATCCAAATGAAGCTTTTAGAAGATACGTGTTTCTAACTCGATGAAACCAAACATAGATGCAACTTCCTAAGGTGAACGAACACAGAGCAGAGCAGTTTGATATATCCTTTTCTCCAGTGTTTCAGACTTGATCTTACCGCTAATTCTTATGTACCTGTATATGGCTGAAAATATCTGTTTCTACACTCTCCAAAGAAAGGGTTTCTGAATTGCTACCTTCACACATCAGTTTAACTCTACGTTGAATATGTGTTTTGACAATCATTCTCCTATATAGCTCCGTTTTCTTTTTAGAGCCAGATATTTCCCATTACATAGTATACTCCCATTCATTCAGGAATATCCACACCCAGCTTTTAGAAGAAACTTGCTTCTAACTCGATGAATCTAAACATAGATGCTACTTCATAAAGTGAACGAACACACAGCAGAGCAGTGTGATATATATTTCTCCAGTGTTTTAGTCACGATTTTACCACTAATTCTTATATACCTGTATATGGTTGGAAATATCTGTTTTTACACTCTCCAAAGAAAGGGTTTCTGAACTGCTACATTCACACGTCAGTTTAACTCTGTAAGTTGAATGTACGCTTTGACAATCATTCTGCAAGATAGCTCCGTTTTGTTTTTGAGCCAGATATTTCCCATTACATCCTATATTCCCATTCACTCTGGAATATCCAAACGAAGCTCTAGGAAGAAACGTTTTTCCAACTGGATGAATCTAAACATAGATGCAACTTCCGAATGTGAACGAACACACAGCAGAGCACTTTGATATATACGTTTCTCAGTGTTTCAGACTTGATCTTACTGGTAATTGTTATGTACCTGTATATGGCTGAGAATATTTGTTTCTACACTGTACAAAGAAAGGGTTTCTGAAGTGCTACATGCACACATCAGTTTAACTCTGTAAGTTCAATATACTCTTTGACAACCATTCTGCGACATAGCTCCGTTTTGGTTTTAGAGCCAGATATTTCCCATTACAACCTATACTCCCATACACTCAGGAATATACAAACGAAGCTTTTAGAAAAAACGTGTTTTAACTCGATGAATCTAAACGTAGTTGCAACTTACTAAGCTGAACGAAAACACAGCAGAGCAGTTTGATACTTGCGTTTCCTGAGTGTTTTACACTCGATCTTACTGATAATTCTTATATACCAGTATATTGCTGGAAATATCTGTTTCTACACTCTCCAAAGAAAGGGTTTCTGAACTGACACATTCACACATCAGATTAACTATGTAAGTTCAATATATGGTTTGACAATCATTCTGCTAGATAGCTCCGTTTTGGTTTTAGAGCCAGATATTTCCTGTTACATCCTATACTCCCATTCACTCAGGAATATCCAAACGCAGTTTTTAGAAGAAACGTGTTTCTAACTCGATGAATCTAAAGATAGATTCAACTTACTAAGGTGAACGAACGCACAGCAGAGCAGTTTGATATATACGTTTCTCCAGTGTTTTAGACCCGATCTCACCGCTAATTCTTCTATACCTGTATATGGCTGGATATATCTGTCTCTACACTCTCCAAAGAAAGGGTTTCTGAACTGCTACATTCGCACATCAGTTTTACCCTGTAAGTTGAATGTACACTTTGAAAATCCTTCTGCTATATAGCTCCCTTTTTGATTTAGAGCCAGATATTTATCAGTACATCCTATTCTCCCAATCACTAAGGAATATCCAAACGCAGCTTTTAAAAGAAACTTGCTTCTAACTCGATGAATCTAAACATAGGTGCAACTTACTAAGGTGAACGAACACACAGAAGAGCACTTTGATATATAAGTTTCTCCAGTGTTTTAGGCTCGATCTTACCGCTAATTGTTTTTTTTTTTTTTTTTGAGACGGAGTTTCACTCATGTTACCCAGGCTGGAGTGTAATGGCGCGATCTCGGCTCACCGCAACCTCCGCCTCCTGGGTTCTGGCAATTCTCCTGCCTCAATCTCCTGAGTAGCTGGGATTACAGGCACGCACCACCATGCCCAGCTAATTTTTTGTAGTTTTTTAGTAGAGATGGGGTTTCACCATGTTGACCAGGATGGTCTCGATCTCTTGACCTCGTGATCCACCCGCCTCGACCTCCCAAAGTGCTGGGATTACAGGCTTGAGCCACCGCACCCGGCCCCGCTAATTGTTATATACGTGTATATGGCTGAGAATATCTGTTTTTACTCTCTCCAAAGAAAGGGTTACTGAATGCTACTTTCACACATCAGTTTAACTCTGTAAGTTAAATGAACGCTTTCACAAATATTCTGCTACATAGCTCCGTTTTGGTTTCAGAGCAAGATATTTCCCATTACATACTATACTCCCATTCTCTCAGGAATATCGAAACATAGCTTTTAGAAGAAACGTGCTTCTAAGACGATGAATCTAAACATAAACGCAACTTTCTAAGGTGAACGAACAGACAGCAGAGCAGTTTGATGTATATATTACTCCAGTGTTTTAGACTCGATGATACCGCTAATTATTACATACATGTATATGGCTGGATATTTCTGTTTCTACACTCCCTAAAGATAGGGTTTCTGAACTTCTACATTCACACATCAGTTTACCTCTGTAAGTTGAATGTACGCTTTGACAATCATTCTGTTATATAGCTCCGTTTCGCTTTTAGAGCCACATATTTCCCATTATATCCTATACTCCCATTCACTCAGGAATATACACATGCAGCTTTTAGAAGAACGTGATTCTAAGTCGATGAATCTAAACATAGATGCAACTTCTTAAGGTGAACGAACACATAGGAGAGCAGCTTGATATATACGTTTCCTCAGTGTTTTAGACGTGATCTTACCTCTATTTCTTATATGCCTGTATATTCCTGGAAATATCTGATTCTACACTCTCCAAAGAAATGGTTTTGGAACTGCTATATTCGCACATCAGTTTAACTCTGTAAGTTAAATGTACGCTTTGACAATCATTCTGCGAGATAGCTCCTTTTCGGTTTCAGAGCCAGATATTTCCCATTACATCCTATAATCCCATTCATTCATGCATATACAAACGCAGCTTTTAGAAGAAACATGTTTCTAATTCGATGAATCTAAACATAGATGCAACTTCCTAAGGTGAACGAACACACAGCAGAACAGTTTGATGTATACGTTTCTGCAGTGTTTCAGACACGATGTTACCGCTAACTCTTAGATACATTTATATACCTGAAAATATCTGTTTCTACACTCTCCAAGGAAAGGGTTTCTGAACTGCTACATTCACACATGAGTTTAACTCTGTAAGCTGAATGTATGCTTTGATAATCATTCTGCTATATAGCTCCGTTTTGTTTTAGGGAAAGATATTTCCCATTACATACTATACTCTCATTCACTCATGAATATACAAACGCAGCTTTTAGAAGAAACGTGTTTCTATCTGGATGAATGTAAACATCGATGCAACTTCCTAAGGTGAATGAACACACAGCAGAGCAGTTTGATATATATGATTCTCCATGGTTTTAGACTCGATGTTACCGCTAATTCTTATAAACCTGTATATGGCTGGAAATATCGGTTTCTACAATCTGCAAAGAAAGGGTTTCTGAACTGCTACATTCACACATCAGATTAACTCTGTAAGATTGAATATGTACTTTGACAATCACTCTGCTAGATTGCTCCGTTTGTGTTTTGCACCCAGATATTTCCCATTACATAATATACTCCCATTCACTCAGAAATATCCACTCCCAGCTTTTAGAAGAAACGTGTTTCTAACTCGATGATTCTAAACATAGATGCAACTTCCTAAGGTGAACGAACACACACCAGAGCAGTTTAATATATATGTTTCTCCAGTTTTTTAGACTTGGTCTTACCGCTATTTCTTATATGCCTGTATATGGCTGGAAATATCTGTTTCTACACTCTCCAAAGAAAGGGTTTCTGAACTGTTAGTAACACACGTCAGTTTAACTCTCTAAGTTGAATTTACGCTTTGACAATCATTCTGCTAGATAGCTTCGTTTCGTTTTACACCCTGATATTTCCCATTACATAATATACTATCATTCGCTCAGGAATATCCACACCCAGATTTTACAAGAAACGTGTTTCTAACTCGATGAAACTTTACATAGATGCAACATCCTAAAGTGAACGAACAGATAGTAGAGCTATTTCATATATATATTTCTCCACTGTTTTAGGCTCGATTTTACCGCTAATTCTTATTCACCTGTGTATGGCTGGAAATATGTGTTTTTACAATCTCCAAAGAAAGGGTTTCTGAACTGATACTTTCACATATCAATTTAACCCTGTAAGTTGAATGTACGCTTTGACAATCATTCCGCCAGATAGCTCCGTTTTGGTTTTAGAGCCAGATATTTCCCATTACATCCTATACTCCCAATTCAATCAGGAATATCCACTCCCAGCTTTTAAAAAAAACGTGTTTCTAACTCGATGAATCTAAACATAGATGCAAATTCCTAAGGTGAACGAACACACCGCAGAGCAGTTTGATATATAGTTTTCTCAAGGGTTTCAGACTTGATCATACCTCTAATTGTTATGTACCTGAATATGGCTGAAAATATCTGTTTCTACACTCTACAAAGAAAGGGTTTCTGAACTGCTACATTCACACATCAGTTTAACCCTGTAAGTTGAATATATGCCTTGACAATGATTCTGATATATAGCTAAGTTTTTGTTTTAGAGCCAGATATTTCCCATTACATAATATAGTCCCATTGACTCATTAATATCCACACCCATCTTTTAGAAGAAAGGTGTTTCTAACTTGATGAATCTAAACATAGATGCAACTTCCTAAGGTGAACGAACACACCGCAGAGCAGTTTGATATATAGTTTTCTCAAGGGTTTCAGAGTTGATCTTACCTCTAATTGTTATGTACCTGTATATGGCTGAAAATATCTGTTTCTACACTCTACAAAGAAAGGGTTTCTGAACTGCTACATTCACACATCAGTTTAACCCTGTAAGTAGAATATATGCTTTGACAATGATTCTGATATATAGCTAAGTTTTTGTTTTAGAGCCAGATATTTCCCATTACATTCTATACTCCCATTCACTCAGGAATATCCAAACGCAGCTTTTAGAAGAAACGTGTTTCTAACTCGATGAATGTAAACATAGATAGAACTTCCTAAGGTGAACGAAGACACAGCAGAGCAGTTTGATATATACGTTTCTTCAGTGTTTCAGACTTGATCTTACCGCTAATTGTTATATACCTGAACATTTCTGAAAATATCTGTTTCTACACTCTCCAAAGAAAGGGTTTCTGAACTGATACATTCACACATCAGATTAACTATGTAAGTTAAATGTATCGTTTGACAATCATTCTGCTAGATAGCTCGGTTTTCGTGTTACACCTAGATATTTCCCATTACATTATATACTCCCATTCATTCTGTAATATCCACTCTCAGCATTTAGAAGAAACGTGTTTCTCACTCGATGAATCTAAACATAGATGCAACTTCCTAAGGTGAACGAACATACAGCAGAGCACTTTGATATATATGTTTCTCCAGTGTTTCAGACTTGATCTTACCGCTAATTGTTATAGACCTGTATATGGCTGAAAATATCTGTTTCTACACTCTATAAAGAAAGGGTTTCTGAACTGCTGCATTCACACATCAGTTTAATTCTGTAAGTTGAATGTACACGTTGACAACCATTCTGCTACGTAGCTCCATTTTGGTTTTAGAGCCAGATATTTCCCATTACATCCTATACTCCCATTCACTCAGGAATATCCAAACGAAGCTTTTAGAAGTAACGTGTTTCTAACTTGATGAATCTAAACATAGTTGCAGCTTCCTAAGGTGAACGAACACACAGCAGAGCAGTTTGATATATACGTTTCCTCTGTGTTTTAGACTCCATCTTAACGCTAGTTCTTATATACCTGTATATTACTGGAAATATCTGTTTCTACAATCTCCAAAGAAAGGGTTTCTGAACTGCTACATTCACACATCAGTTTACCTCTGTAAAGTTGAATGTACTCTTTGACAATCGTTCTGCTAGATAGCTCCGCTTTTTTTTAGAGCTAGATATTTCCCTTTACATCCTATACTCCCATTGACTGAGGAATATCCAAACGCAGCTATTAGAAGAAACGTGCTTCTAAGTCGATGAATCTAAACATAGATGCAACTTCCTAAGGTGAACGTACACACAGAAGAGCAGTTTGATATGTACGTTTCTCCAGTGTTTCAGACTTGATCTTACCGCTAATTGTTATATACCTGTATAAGGCTGAAAATATCTGTTTCTGCACTCTCCAAAGGAAGGGTTTCTGACTTGCTACATTCACACATCAGTTTACCTCTATAAATTGAATGTACTCTTTGACAATCATTCTGCTAGATAGCTCTGCTTTTGTTTTAGAGCCAGATATTTCCCATTACATAATATACTCCCATTCACTCAGGAATATCCACACCCAGCTTTTAGAAGCAACGTGTTTCTAACTCGATGAATCTAAACATGGATGGAACATCCTAAAGTGAACGAACAGACAGTAGGGCTATTTGATATATGTATTTATCCAGTGGTTTAGCGTCAATTTTACCGCTCATTCTTATTCACTTGTATATGGCTGGAAATATGTGTTTCTACAATTTCCAAAAGAAGGGTTTCTGAACTGATACTTTCACAAATCAGTTAAACTCTGTAAGTTGAATTTACGCTTTGACAATCATTCCACTAGTTAGCTCCGTTTTGGTTTTAGAGCCAGATATTACCCATTACATCCTATATTCCCATTCACTCAGGAATATCCAAACGCAGCTTTTAGAAGAAACATGCTTCTAACTCGATGAATCTAAACATAGGTGCAACTTCCTAAGGTGAATGAACACACCGCAGAGCAGTTTGATATATAGGTTTCTGCAGTGTTTCAGACTTGATCTTACCTCTAATTGTTATATACCTGTATATCGCTGAAAATATCTGTTTCTACACTGTACAAAGAAAGGGTTTCTGGACTGCTACATTCACACATCAGTTTAACCGTGTAAGTTCACTATATGCTTTGACAATGATTCTGATATATAGCTCCGTTTTTGTTTTAGAGCCAGACATTTCAGATTACATAATATAGTCCCATTCACTCAGGAATATCCACACCCAGCTTTTAGAGGAAATGTGTTTCTAACTCGATGTATCTAAACATAGATGCAACTTCCTAAGTTGAACGAACACACAGCAGAACAGTTTGATATATGTTTTTCCAGTGTTTTAGACTTCATCTTACCACTATTTCTTATATGCCTGTATATGGCTGGATTTACGTTTCTACACTCTCCAAAGAAAGGGTTTCTGAACTGCTAAATTCACACATCAGTTTAACTCTGTACGTTGAATATACACATTAACAATCATTCCGCTAGATAGATCCATTTTTGTTTTAGAGCCAGATATTTCCCATTACATCCTATACTCCCATTCACTCAGGAATATCCAAACGCAGCTTTTAGAAGAAACGTTTTTCTAACTCGATGAATCTAAACATAGATAGAACTTCCTAAGGTGAACGAACACACAGCAGAGCAGTTTGATATGTACGTTTCTCCAGTGTTTCAGACTTGATCTTACCATTAATTGTTATATACCTGAACATGTCTGAAAATATCTGTTTCTACACTCTCCAAAGAAAGGGTTTCTGAACTGATACATTTGCACATCAGATCAACTATGTAAGTTCAATATATGGTTTGACAATCATTATGCTTGATAGCTCCGTTTTCATTTTACACCCAGATATTTCCCATTACGTAATATACTCCCATCCATTCTGTAATATCCACTCTCAGCATTTAGAAGAAACGTGTTTCTAACTCGATGAATCTAAACATAGATGCAGCTTCCTAAGGTGAACAAACACACAGTAGATCAGTTTGATATATACGTTTCCTCTGTGTTTTAGACTCCATCTTACCGCTAATTCTTATATACCTGTATATTGCTGGAAATATCTGTTTCTACAATCTCCAGAGAAAGGGTTTCTGAACTGCTACATTCACACATCAGTTTACCTCTGTATGTTGAATGTACTCTTTGACAATCCTTCTGCTAGGTAGCTCTGCTTTTGTTTTAGAGCCAGATATTTCCCTTTACATCGTATACTCCCATTGATTGAGGAATATCCAAACGTAGCTTTTAGAAGAAACGTGCTTCTAAGTCGAAGAATCTAAACATAGATGCAACTTCCTAAGGTGAATGAACACACCGCAGAGCAGTATGATATATAAGTTTCTCCAGTGTTTCAGACTTGATCTTACCTCTAATTGTTATGTACCTGTATATGGCTGAAAATATCTGTTTCTACACTCTACAAAGAAAGGGTTTCTGAACTGCTACATTCACACATCAGTTTAACAGTGAAAGTTGAATATATGCTTTGACAATGATTCTGATATATAGCTCCGTTATTGTTTTAGAGCCAGATATTTCCCATTACATAATATAGTCCCATTCACTCATTAATATCCACACCCATCTTTTAGAAGAAAGGTGTTTCTAACTTGATGAATCTAAACATAGATGCAACTTCCTAAGGTGAACAAACACACAGCAGAACAGTTTGATATATACGTTTCTCCAGTGTTTTAGACTTGATCTTACCGCTATTTCTTATATGCCTGTATATGGCTGGAAATATCTGTTTCTACACTCTCCAAAGAATGGGCTTCTGAACTGCTACATTCACATATCAGTTTAACTCTGTAAGTTGAATGTACGCTTTGACAATCATTCCACTAGATAGATCCGTTTTTGTTTTAGAGCCAGATATTTCCCATTACTTTCTATACTCCCATTCACTCAGGAATATCCAAACGCAGATTTTAGAAGAAACGTGTTTCCAACTGGATGAATCTAAACATAGATGCAACTTCCTAAGGTGAACGAACACACAGCAGAGTAGTTTGATATATACGTTTCCTCAGTGTTTTAGAATCGATTTTACCGCTAATTCTTTTATACCTGTATATTGCTGGAAATATCTGTTTCTGCAATGTCCAAAAATACGGTTTCTGAACTGCTACATTCACACATCAGTTTAACTCTGTACGTTGAATGTACGCATTGACAATCATTCTGCCAGATAGATCCGTTTTTGTTTTAGAGCCAGATATTTCCCATTACATCCTATACTCCCTTTCACTCAGGAATATCCTAACGCAACTATTAGAAAAAACGTGTTTCTAACTCGATGAATCTAAACATTGATGCCACTTCCTAAGGTGAACGAACACACAGCAGAGCAGTTTGATATATACGTTTCTTCAGTGTTTTAGACTCGATGTTACCGCCAATTCTTATATACCTGAATAATGCTGGAAATATCAGTTTCTACAATCTCCAAAGAAAGGGTTTCTGAACTGCTACATTCACACGTCAGTTTAACTCTGTCAGTTGAATGCACGCATTGACAATCATTCCACTAGAGAGCTCTGTTTTGGTTTTAGAGCCAGATATTTCCCATTACATCCTGTACTCCCATTCACTCAGAAATATACAAACAAGATTTTAGAAGAAACGTGTTTCTAACTCGATGAATGTAAAGATATATGCCACTTCCTAAGGTGAACGAACACTCAGCAGATTAATTTGATATGTACGTTTCCTCAGTGTTTTAGACTCGATGTTACCGCTAGTATTATATTCTCGTATATTGCTGGAAATATCTGTTTCTAAAATCTCCAAAGAAAGTGTTTCGGAACGGCTACATTCACACATCAGTTTAACTCTGTCAGTTCAATGTACGCATTGAAAATCATTCTGCTAGATAGCTTCGTTTTGGTTTTAGAGCCATCTATTTCCCATTACATCCTATCCTCCCATTCACTCAGGAATATGCAAACGCAAATTTTAGAAGATACGTGTTTCTTTCTTTTTTTTTTCCAGCAGAAGGGAAATAAATATATTCTATTTTTTTTCCCCCATTTATTTAGTTTATTGCATTTTAGGTTTTGGAGTACACGTGAAGAACATGCAAAATTGTTGCATAGGAACACACGTGGCAGTGTGATTTGCTGCCTTCCTCCCCATCACCTTCATCTGGCATTTCTCCCCTTGCTATCTCTCCCCAGCTCCCCACACCACACAGTCCCTCCTCTATTTCCCCCAAACAGACCCCAGTGTGTAGTGCTCCCCTCCCTGTGTCCATGTGTTCTCATTGTTCAACACCCAACTATGAGTGAGAACATGCGGTGTTTCATATTCTGCTCTTCTGTCAGTTTGCTGAGGATGATGGTTTCCAAGTTCATCTGTGTCCCTAAAAGGACCCAAACGCATCGTTTTTGATGGCTGCATAATATTCCATGGTGTATATGTGCCACATTTTCCCTATCCAGTCTATCGTCGATGGGCATTTGGGTTGGTTCCAGGTCTTTGCTATTGTAAACAGTGCTGCAATGAACATTCGTGTGCACGTGTCCTTATAGTAGAACGATTTGTAATCCTTTGGATATATACCCAGTAATGGGATTGCTGGGTCAAATGGAATTTCTATTTCTATGTCCTTGGGGAATCGCCACACTGTCTTCCACAATGGGTGAAGTAATTTACACTCCCACCAACAGTGTAAAAGTGTTCCTATTTCTCCACATCCTCTCCAGCATCTGTTGTCTCCAGATTTTTTAATGATCGCCATTCTAACTGGTGTGAGATGGTATCTCAATGTAGTTTTGATTTGCATTTCGCTGCTGAGCAGTGATGATGAGCATTTTTTCATATGTTTGTTGGCCTCACGTATGTCTTCTTTTGTAATGTGTCTGTTCATATCCTTTGCCCACTTTTGAATGGGCTTGTTAGTTTTTTCCTTGTAAATCTGTTTTAGTTCTTTGTAAATTTTGGATATCAGCTCTTCGTCAGATGGGTAAACTGCAAAAATTTTTTCCCAATCTGTTGGTTGCCGATTCACTCTAATGATTGTTTCTTTTGCTGTGCAGAAGCTGTGGAGTTTGATTAGGTCCCATTTGTCAATTTGGCTTTTGTTGTCAATGCTTTTGGTGTTTTGGTCATGAAGTCCTTGCCTACACCTACGTCCTGAATGGTTTTGCCTAGATTTTCTTCTAGAGTTTTTATGGTGTTAGGTCTTATGTTTAAGCCTTTAATCCATCTGGAGTTAATTTTAGTGTAAGGTGTCAGGAAGGGTTCCAGTTTCTGCTTTCTGCACATGGCTAGCCAGCTTTCCCAACACCATTTATTGAACAAGGAATCCTTTCCCCATTGCTTGTTTTTGTCTGGTTTGTCAAAGATCAGATGGTTGTAGAAAGGTTGTGTTGCCTTCGAGACCTCTGTTCTGTTCCATTTCTCTATATCTCTGTTTTGGTACCAGTACCATGCTGCTTTGATTACTGTAGCCTTGTAGTATAGTTTGAAGTCTGGTAGTGTGATGCCCCCGCTTTGTTCTTTTTGCTTAGAATTGACTTGGCTATGCGGGCTCTCTTTTGGTTCCATATGAAGTTTATGGTGGTTTTTTCCATTTCTGCAAAGAAAATCATTGATAGCTTGATGGGGATAGCATGGAATCTGTAAATTACTTTGGGCAGTATGGCCATTTTCACGATATTGATTCTTCCTAACCATGAACATGGAATGGTTCTCCATCTGTTTGTGTCCTCTCTTATTTCTTTGAGCAGTGGCTTGTAGTTCTTCTTGAAGAGGTCCTTTACATTCCTTGTTAGTTGTATTCCTAGGTATTTTATTCTCTTTGTGGCAATTGTGAATGGAAGTTTGTTCTGGATTCGGCTCTCTTTAAGTCTGTTATTGGTGTATAGGAATGCCTGTGATTTTTGCACATTGATTTTGTATCCTGAGACTTTGCTGAACTTGCTTATCAGTTTCAGGAGGTTTGGGGCTGAGACGATGGGGTCTTCTAGATATACAGTCATGTCGTCTGCAAATAGAGACAATTTGACTTCCTCCTTTCCTATTTGAATGCCCTTTATTTTTATTTCTTCCCTGATTGCCCTGTCTAGAAATTCTAATACTATATTGAATAGCAGTGGTGAGAGTGGGTATCCTTGCCTCGTGCCACATTTCAAGGGGAATGCTTCCAGTGTTTGCCCATTCAGTATGATATTGGCTGTTGGTTTGTCATAAATAGCTTTCATTATTTTGAGATACGTTCCATCGATACCTAGCTTATTAAGTGTCTTCAGCATAAAGGCCTGTTGAATTTTGTCAAAGGCTTTCTCTGCATCAATTGAGATAATCATGTGGTTTTTGTCTTTGGTTCTGTTTATGTGGTGAATTACGTTTATAGACTTGCGTATGTTGAACCAGCCTCGCATCCCCGGGATGAAGCCTACATGATCATGGTGGATAAGCTTTTTGATGTGATGTTGCAAACGGCTTGTCAAGATTTTATTGAAGATTTCTTCATCTATGTTCATCATGGATATTGGCCTGAAGTTTTCTTTTCTTGTTGAGTCTCTGCCGGGTTTTGGAATCAGGATGATGTTGTTCTCATAAAATGATTTGGGAAGAATTCCCTCTTTTTGTATTGTTTGGAATAGTTTCAGAAGCAATGGTAGCAGCTCCTCTTTGTATGTCTGGTAGAATTCAGCTGTGAGCCCATCTGGACCTGGACTTTTTTTGGGTGGTAAGCTCTTAATTGCTGCCTCAACTTCAGACCTTGTTATGGGTCTGTTCAGGGTTTTGGCCTCTTCCTGTTTTAGGCTTGGCAGGAGGCAAGTGTCCAGGAATTTATCCATTTCTTCCAGGTTTATTAGATTGCATGCATAGAGTTGTTTGAAATAATCTCTTATGATGGTTTGAATTTCTGTGGAATCTGTGGTGATATCCCCTTTATCGTTTTTTATTGCATCAATTTGGTTATTCTCTCTTTTCTTTTTTATTAATCTGGCTAGTGGTCTGTCTATTTTGTTGATCTTTTCAAAAAACCAGCTCCTGGGTTTACTGATTTTTTGAAGGGATTTTTGTGTCTCTATCTCCTTCAGTTCTGCTCTGATCTTATCTATTTCTTGTCTTCTACTAGACTTTGAGTTTTTTTGATCTTGCTCCTCTAGCTCTTTCAGTTTTGCCGATAGGGTGTCAATTTTTGATCTCTCCTTGTTTCTCATGTGGGCACTTATTGCTATATATTTTCCTCTAGAGACTGCTTTAAATGTGTCCCAGAGATTCTGGTATGTTGTGTCTTCATTCTCGTTGGTTTCGAAGAACATCTTTATTTCTGCCTTCATTTCACTGTTTATCCAGCCAACATTCAAGAGCAAGTTGTTCAGTTTCCATGAAGCTGTGCAGTTCTGAGTTAGTTTTTGAATTCTGAGTTCTAACTTGATTGCACTGTGGTCTGAGAGACTGTTTGTTACGATTTCCATTATTTTGCATTTGCTGAGGAGTGATTTATTCCCAATTAAGTGGTCAATTTTAGAGTAGGTGTGATGTGGTGCTGAGAAGAATGTATATTCTGTGGCTTTGGGGTGGAGAGTTCTGTAAATGTCTACTGGTTTGCTTGGTCCAGGTCTGAGTTCAAGTCCTGGATATCCTTGTTAATTTTCTGTCTGGTTGATCTGTCTAATGTTGACAAGGGGGTGTTAAAGTCTCCCACTATTATTGTGTGGGAGTCTAAGTCTCTTTGTAAGTCATTAAGAACTTGCCTTATGTATCTGGGTGCTCCTGTATTGGGTGCGTATATATTTAGGATCGTTAGCTCTTCTTGTTGCATTGATCCTTTTATCATTATGTAATGTCCTTCTTTGTCTCTTATGATCTTTGTTGCTTTAAAGTCTAATATATCAGAGATGAGAATTGCAACTCCTGCTTTTTTTTGCTCTCCATTTGCTTGGTAAATCTTCCTCCATCGCTTTATTTTGAGCCTTTGTGTATCCTTGCATGTGAGATGGGTTTCCTGGATACAGCACACCGATGGGTTTTGTCCTTTTATCCAATTTGCCAGTCTGTGTCTTTTGATTGGGGCATTTAGTCCATTTACATTTAGGGTTAATATTGTTATGTGTGCATTGGATACTGCCATTTCGGTGCTAGCTGTCTGTTTTGCCCTTTAGTTGAGGTGGTACTTGTTGTTCCTTTTTATGTGTAGAGCCTCTTTCAGGAGCTCTTGTAGAGCTGGCCTGGTGGTGACGAAATCTCTGAGTACTTGCACGTTCCCAAAGGATTTTATTTTTCCTTCACTTATGAAGCTTAGTTTGGCTGGATAGGAGATTCTGGGTTGAAAGTTCTTTTCTTTAAGGATGTTGAATATTGGCCCCCATTCTCTTCTGGCTTGTAGGGTTTCTGCTGAGAGATCTGCTGTGAGTCTGATGGGCTTCCCTTTATGGGTAACCCGACCTTTCTCTCTGGCTGCACTTAGTATTTTCTCCTTCATTTTGACCCTGGTGAATCTCGCGGTTATGTGCCTTGGGGTTGCTCTTCTTGGCGAATATCTTTGTGGTGTTCTCTGTATTTCCTGGACTTGAATGTTTGCCTGCCTTGCTAGGTTGGGGAAGTTTTCCTGGATAATATCCTGAAGAGTATTTTCCAGCTTGGATTCATTCTCTTCGTCGCATTCGGGTACGCCTATCAAAAGTAGATTAGGTCTTTTCACATAGTGCCACATTTCTTGGAGACTTTGTTCCTTCCTTTTTACCCTTTTTTCTCCAGTCTTGCCTTCCCGTTTTATTTCATTGAGTTGATCTTCGACCTCTGATATCCTTTCTTCTGCTTGGTCAATTTGGCTGTTGATACTTGTGCATGCTTCACGAAGTTCTCGTGTTGCGTTTTTCGGCTCCATCAATTCACTTATATTCCTTTCCATTTTGTCCATTCTCGTTAGCATTTCGTCAAATCTTTTTTCAAGGTTCTTAGTTTCTTTGCATTTGGTTAGAACATGTTCTTTAAGTTCACAGGAGTTTCTTAGTACCCACCTTCTGAAGTCTGATTCTGTCATTTCATCACACTCGTTCTGCATGCAACCTTGTTCCCTTGCTGGTGAGGAGTTGTGATCGGTTTTAGGAGGAGAGGTGTTCTGGTTTCGGGTGTTTTCATCCTTTTTTCGCTGGTTTCTTCCCATCTTAAGGATTTATCCACCTGTCGACTTTGTGGTTGCTGGCTTTTAGATTGGTTCTGAAATCTTTCAGATTGACGTTCTGTCTGTTGGTGATGAGTCTATTTCTCTTTCTTGGTTTTCTTTCTGACAGTCTGGCCCCTCTGCTCTAGGTCTGCTGAGGTTCACTCCAGGCCTTGCTTGCCTGGGGTTCACCTGCAGCAGCTGCTGAACAGCAAGAGTTGTTACCAGTTTTCTTCTTCTGCTATCTTTGTCCCAGAAGGATAGCCACCTAGTGTCAATCTTATCTCTCTTTTATGAGGAGTCTTTTTGGATATATAAGGGTCAGGGAGTTCCTTGAGGAGATGGTCTCTTCTTTATAGGAGCTCAAATGGTGAGCTGCGAGCTCTGTTGTTGTTCATTCAGAGCTGCTGGGCAGGTACTTTTAGATCTGCTGCAGCAGAACTCATAAACTGTTTTTTGTTCCCAGGTGCTCTGTCCCAGGGATTTAGGGCTTTATTTATGAGTTTTCGTTATGCTGCCGCCTTTTTTTTTTTTTTCCTTCAGACCTGCCCAGCCCAGTTAGGAGGCAGCCTAGTCACTGTTGGCCTAGAGCAGCTTTTCTGAGCTGCTGTGGGCTCCGCCCCGCTGCCGAGTGAACTTCCCTGCAGTCCTGTTTATATGGGTGTAGTTAGAACTGCTTTGGCCATGGTGGCCCGCCTCTGTGGTGTTGGAGTCTTTGCTGTGGCGGGTTGCCTTGGCAACGGCGGGCTACCTCAGCAATGGTGGATTGCCTTGGCAACGGCGGGCTGCATCAGCAATGGTGGGTTGTCTTGGCAACAGTGGGGTGTCTCGGTAATGGCGGACGCCCCTCCCCCACATAGCTGGACTGTCCTGGGTTCAGCTGCACTTGCTCTGAAACTCTCAAATTAGAGTTTCTGGTTGCTGTTCTTTTGCGGGGTGGGGCCAGCCGAGCCTGATCGCCTGGCTCCCTGCCTCAGAGCCTTAAGTTGGTGTTCCAGTCGCCTGTTGAAGAGGCAGTGGGGTCTGTTTGTTTTCCCCTGCGGCCACTCACTGCGCTGGCTTAAACAGCGGCACTGAGGTTTTTGGTGCTTTTTTTTTTTTTGTCTTGGAATCTACTGTCCTGGTTCTCTGCTCAGTGCCTTTTTGAACCGGCAAATGGGCGACTTCCCGTGGCTCCAATCGCCAGCCAAAAGGGCCCCCGGACTGGTGTATTTTGTACGGGACCCGCGGCTCCGGGGCGCTAACAAAGCAGCCGCGCGGGGCAAACCAGCGGCGCTGGCAAACACAGCCGTGCTGGCTGAAACAGCTGCACTGGTGAACGTGCAGCACCTGGCCCAGGAATTTCCTAGTCTGTGGGCAATAAAAACTCGGCGTCCACTCACCCTCTGCGCTTTCACTGGGAGCTGCAATCCTGAGCTGTTCTTAAACAGCCATCTTGGATCGTCCCCCTCCTTAACGCTAATTCTTATACACCTGTATATTGCTGGAAATATCTGTTTCTACAATATCCAAAGAAAGTGTTTCTGAACAGATGCATTCACTCATCAGTTTAACTCTGTCAGTTGAATATACACTTTGACAATCATTCTGCTAGATAGCTCCATTTTGGTTTTGGAGCCAGATATTTCCCATTACATCCTATACTCCCATTCACTCAGGAATATCCAAACGCAGCTTTTAGAAGAAACGTGTTTCTAACTCAATGAATGTAAACATAGATGCAACTTCCTAAGGTGAACGAACACACAGCAGAGCAGTTTGATATATATGTTTCTCCAGTGTTTTAGGCCCGATCTCACCGCTAATTCTTCTATACCTGTATATGGCTGGATATATCTTTCTCTACACTCTCCAAAGAAAGGGTTTCTGAACTGCTACATTCGCACATCAGTTTTACCCTGTAAGTTGAATGTGCACTTTGACAATCATTCTGCTATATGGCTCCCTTTTTGTTTTAGAGCCAGATATTTCTCATTACATCCTATACTCCCATTCACTAAGGTATATCCAAACGCAGCTTTTAAAACAAACGTGCATCTAACTCGATGAATCTAAACATAGATGCAACTTCCTAAGGTGAACGAACACACAGAAGAGCACTTTGATATATATATTACTCCAGTGTTTTAGACTCGATCTTACCGCTAATTCTTACACACCTGTATATGGCTGGAAATTTCTGTTTCTACACTCCCCAAAGATAGGGTTTCTGAACTTCTACATTCACACATCAGTTTACCTCTGTAAGTTGAATGCACGCTTTGACAATCATTCTGTTAGATAACTCCGTTTTTGTTTTAGAGCCACATATTTCCCATTATATGCTATACTTCCATTCACTCAGGAATATACACATGCAGCTTTTAGAAGAAACGTGCTTCTAAGTCGATGAATCTAACCATAGATGCAACTTCTTAAGGTGAACGAACACATAGGAGAGCAGTTTGATATATACGTTTCCTCAGTGTTTTAGACGTGATCGTACCCCTATTTCTTATATGCCTGTATATTCCTGGAAATATCTGTTTCTACACTCTCCAAAGAAAGGGTTTCACAACTGCTACATTCGCACATCAGTTTAACTCTGTAAGTTGAATGTACGCTTTGACAATCATTCTGCAAGATAGCTCCATTTCGGTTTCAGAGCCAGATATTTCCCATTACATCCTATACTCCCATTCACTCATGCATATAGAAACACAGCTTTTAGAAGAAACATGTTTCTAATTCGATGAATCTAAACATAGATGCCACTTCCTAAGGTGAACGAACACACAGCAGAGCAGTTTCATATATACGTTTCTCAAGTGTTTTAGACTAGATATTTCCGCTAATTCTTATAAATATATATGACTGGAAATATCTGCTTCTACACTCTCCAAAGAAAGGATTTCTGAACTGCTACATTCACATGTCAGTTTAACTCTGTAAGATGAATGTACGGTTTGACAATCCATCTGTTAGACAGCTCCGTTTTGGTTTTAGAGACAGATATTTCCTATTACATCCTATACTACCATTTACTGTGGAATATCCAAACGCAGCTTTTAGAAGAAATGTGTTTCCAACTCGATGAATTTAAACATAGAGGCAACTTGCTAAGGTGAACGAACACACAGCATAGCAGTTTCATATATAAGTTTCTCCAGTTTTTTAGACACGATCTTACCTCTATTTCTTATATAGCTGTATATGGCTGGAAATATCTGTTTCTACACTCTGCAAAAAAAGGTTTCTGAACTGCTACATTCACATATCAGTTTAACTCTGTAAGTTGTATGAACGCATTGACAATCATTCCGCTAGATAGATCCGTTTTTGTTGTAGAGCCAGATATTTCCCATTATATCCTATATTCCCATTCACCCAGGAATATCGAAATGCAGCTTTTAAAAGAAGCGTGTTTCTAACGCGATGAATCTAAACATAGATGCAAGTTCCTAAGATGAACCAACACACAGAAGAGCAGTTTGATATATACGTTTCTCCAGTGTTTTAGACTTGAACATACCACTATTTGTTATATGCCTGTATGTGGCTGGAAATATGTGTTTTGCACTCTCCAAAGAAGGAGTTTCTGAACTGCTACTTTCACACATCAGTTTAACTCTGTAAGTTGTATGAACGCATTGAGAATCATTCTCCTAGATAGATCCGTTTTTTTTTCAGAGCCAGTTATTTCCTATTACATCCTATACTCCCATTCACTCAGGAATCTCCAAACGCAGCTTTTAGAAGAAACGTGTTTCTAACTCGATGAATCTAAACATAGATGCAACTTCTTAAGGTGAACGAACACACAGGAGAGCAGTTTGATATATACGTTTCTCCATTGCTTTAGACTCGATGTTACCGCTAATTCTTATAAACCTGTATATAGCTGGAAATATCGGATTCTACAATCTGGAAAGAAAGCGTTTCTGAACTGCTACCTTCACACATCAGTTTAACTCTGTAAGTTGAATGTACATTTTGACAATCATTGTGCTACAGAGCTCCGTTTTGGTTTTAGAGCCAGATATTTCCCATTACATCCTATACTCCCATTCACTCAGGAATATCCAAACGAAGCTTTTGGAAGAAACGTGTTTCTAACTGGATGAATCTAAACATAGATGCAAGTTCTTAGCTCAACGGACACAGCACAGCAGTTTGAGATATACCTTTCTCCAGTGTTTCAGACTTGATCTTACCGCTAATTTTTATATATCTGTATTTGGCTCAATATATCTGTTTTTACAGTATCCAAAAAAAGGGTTTCTGAACTGCTGCATTCATACATCAGTTTAACTCTGTAAGCTGAATGTATGCTTTGACAATAATTCTGCTATATAGTCCCGTTTTCCTTTTAGAGCCAGATATTTGCCATTACATTCTATACTCCCATTCACTCAGGAATATCCAAACGCAGCTTTTAGAAGAAACGTGCTTCTAACTGGATGAATCTAAACATAGATTCAACTTCCTAAGGTGAACGAACACACAGCAGAGCACTTTGATATATACGTTTCTCCCGTGTTTTAGACTCTATCTTACCACTGATTCTTATATACCTGTATATGGCTGGAAATATCTATTTCTACAATCTCCAAAGAAAGGGTTTCTGAACTGCTACATTCACACATCAGTTTAATGCTGTAAGTTGTATGAACTAATTGACAATCATACAGCTAGATAGCTCCGTTTTGGTTTATTGCCAGATATTTCCCATTACATCCTATACTGCCATTCACCCACGAATATACTAAAGAAGCTTTTAGAAGAAACGTGTTTCCAGCTTGATGAATCTAACGACAGATTCAACATCCTAAGGTGAAGGAACACACAGCAGAGCAGTTTTATATATACATTACTCCAGTGTTTTTGACTTGATGCTACCGCTAATTCTTATATTCCTGTATATGGCTGGATATATCTGTTTCTTCACTCTCCAAAGAAAGGGTTTCTCAACTGCCACATTCACATGTCAGTTTAACTCTGTAGGTTGAATGTAGGCTTTGACAATTATTCCGCTAGATACCTCAATTTTGGTTTTAGAGCCAGATATTTCCCATTACATCCTGTACCCCCATTAACTCAGGAATATCCAAACTCAGCTTTCAGAAGAAACGTGTTTCGAACTCAATGAATGTAAACATAGATGCAACTTCCTAAGGTGAACAAACACACAGCAGAGCAGTTTGATATGTATGTTTCTCCAATGTTTTAGACTCGATGTTACTGCTAATTTTTATACACCTGTATATGGCTTGAAATATCTGTTTCTACACTCTACAAAGAAAGGGTGTCTTAACGGCTACATTCACACATCAGTTTAACTCTGTAGGTTGAATGTACGCTTTGACAGTCATTCTGCTATATAGCTCCGTTTTGCTTTTAGAGCCAGATATTTCCCATTACATCCTATATTCCCATTCACTCAGGAATATCCAAACGCAGCTTTGAGAAGAAACGTGTTTCTAACTCGATGAGTCTAAACATAGATGCAACTCCCTAAGGTGAACGAACTCACAGCAGAGCAGTTTGATATATACGTTTCTCCAGTGTTTTAGACTCGATCTTACAGCTAATTCTTATATGCCTGTATAAGGCTGGAAATATCTGTTTCTACACTCTGCAAAGAAGGGATTTCTGAACTGCCACATTCACACATCTGTTTACCTATGTACGTTAAATGTACACTTTGACAATCATTCTGCTACATAGCTCCGTTTTGGTTTTAGAGCCAGGTATTTCCCATTACATCCAATACTCTCATTCACTCAGGAATATCCAAATGAAGCTTTTAGAATATTCGTGTTTCTAACTCGATGAAACCAAACATAGATGCAACTTCCTAAGGTGAACGAACACAGAGCAGAGCAGTTTGATATATCCTTTTCTCCAGTGTTTCAGACTTGATCTTACCGCTAATTCTTATGTACCTGTATATGGCTGAAAATATCTGTTTCTACACTCTCCAAAGAAAGGGTTTCTGAATTGCTACCTTCACACATCAGTTTAACTCTACGTTGAATATATGTTTTGACAATCATTCTCCTATATAGCTCCGTTTTCTTTTTAGAGCCAGATATTTCCCATTACATAGTATACTCCCATTCATTCAGTAATATCCACACCCAGCTTTTAGAAGAAACTTGTTTCTAACTCGATGAATCTAAACATAGATGCTACTTCATAAGGTGAACGAACACACAGCAGAGCAGTGTGATATATATATATTTCTCCAGTGTTGTAGTCTCGATTTTACCGCTAATTCTTATATACCTGTATATGGTTATAAATATCTGTTTTTACCCTCTCCAAAGAAAGGATTTCTGAACTGCTACATTCACACGTCAGTTTAACTCTGTAAGCTGAATGTATGCTTTGACAATCATTGTGCTGTATAGCTCCTTTTTCGTTTTAGACCCAGATATTTCCTATTACATCCTATACTCCCATTAACTCAGGAATATCCAAACGAAGCTTTTGGAAGAAACGTTTTTCCAACTGGATGAATCTAAACATAGATGCAACTTCCTAAGGTGAACGAGCACACAGCAGAGCAGTTTGATATATACGTTTCCTCCGTGTTTTAGACTCGATCTTACCGCTAATTCTTATAAACCTGTATGTTGCTGGAAATATCTGTTTCTACAATCTCCAAAGACAGGGTTTCTGAAGTACTACATTCACACATCAGTTTAAATCTGTAAGTTGAAGGAACGCTTTGACTATCATTCTGGTAGATACTTCGACTTTTGTTTTAGAACCAGATATTTCCCATTACATCCTATACTCCCATTCACTCAGGAATATCCAAACGCAGCTTTTAGAAGAACCGTGTTTCTAACTCCATGAATCTTAACATAGTTGCAACTTCCTAAGGTGAATAAACAAACAGCAGAGAAGTTTGATATACGTATCTCCAGTGTTTTAGACTTGATGTTACCCCTAATTCTCATATCCCTGTACATAGCTGGAAAAATCTGTTTCTACACTCTCCAAAGAAAGGGTTTCTGAAGTGCTACATTCACACATTAGGTTTACTCTGTAAGTTGAATGTATGCTTTGACAATCATTCTGCTATATAGCTCCATTTTGGTTTTAGAGTCCGATAATTCCTCTTACATCTTATACTCCCATTCACTCAGGAATATCCAAATGCAGCTTTTAGAAGAAATGTGTTTCTAACTCGATGAATCTAAACATAGATGCAACTTCCTGAGATGAACGAACACACAGTAGAGCAGTTTGATATATACGTTTCTCCAGTGTTTCAGACTTGATCTTACCGCTAATTGTTATAAACCTGAATAAGCTGAAACTATCTGTTTCTACAATCTCCAAAGAAAGGGTTTCTGAACTACTACATTCACACATCAGTTTAACTCTGTAAGTTGAAAGTAGGCTTTGACAATCATTCCGCTAGATAGCTCCACTTTTGTTTTAGAGCCAGATATTTCCCATTACATCCTATACTCCCATTCACTCAGGAATATACAAACGCAGCTTTTAGAAGAAACGTGCTTCTAAGTCGATGAATCTAAACATAGAAGCAACTTCCTAAGTTGTACGAATACACAGCAGAGCAGTTTGATATATACGTTTTTCCAGTGATTTATACTTGATCTTACCGCTATTTCTTATATGCCTGTATATGGCTGGAAATATCTGTTTCTACACTCTCTAACGAAAGGGTTTCTGAACTGCTACCGTCACACATCAGTTTAATTCTGCAAGTTGAATGTACGCTTTGATAATCATTCCTCTAGATAGCTCCGTTTTTGTTTTAGAGACAGATATTTCCCATTACATCCTATACTCCGATTCACTCAGGAATACCCAAACGCAGCTTATAGAAGGAACGTGTTTGTAACTGGATGAATCTATGCATAGATGCAACTTCCTAAGTTGAACGAACACACAGCAGAGCAGTTTGACAAATACGTTTCTCTAGTGTTTTATACTTGATTTTACCGCTATTTCTTATATGCATTTATATGGCTGGAAATATCTGTTTCTACACTCTCCATAGAAAGGGTTTCTGAAGTGCTACATTGACACATCTGTTTACCTCTGTAAGTTGAATGTAAAGTTTGACAATCATTTTGCTACATAACTCCGTTTTGTTTCAGAGCCAGATATTTCCCATAACATCCTATACTCCCATTCACTCAGGAATATCCAAACGCAGCTTTTAGAAGAAACGTGTTTCTAACACGATGAATCTAAACATAAATGCAACTTCCTAGGGTGAACGAACACACAGCAGAGCAGTTTGATATATACGTTTCTCCATTGTTTCAGAATTGATCTTACCTCTAATTGTTATACACCTGAATGTGCCTGAAAATATGGCTTTCTACACTCCCCAAAGAAAGGGTTTCTGAACGGCTATATTCACACATAAGATTAACTATGTACTTTGAATATATGATTTGACAATCATTCTGCTAGATACCTCCGCTTTCGTTTTACACCCAGATATTTCCCATTACATAATATACTCCCATTCACTCCGGAATATCCACTCCCAGCTTTTAGAAGAAACATGTTTCTAACTCGATGAATCTACACGTAGATTCAACTTCCTAAGGTGAACGAACACACAGCAGAGCAGTTTGATATATACGTTTCTCCAGTGTTTTAGACTTGATCACACTGTTAATTGTTATATGCCTGTATATAGTTGGAAATATCTGTTTCTACACTCTCCAAAGAAAGGGTTTCTGAAGTGCTACATTCACACATGAGGTTTACTCTGTAAGTTGAATGTAAGCATTGACAATCATTCTGCTATATAGCTCAGTTTTATTTTTAGAGTCAGATATTTCCTATTACATCCTATACTCCAATTTACACAGGAATATCCAAACGCAGCTTTTAAAAGAAACGTGTTTCTCACTCGATGAATCAAAAAATACTTGCAACTTCCTAAGGTGAACGAACACACAGTAGAGGACTTTGATATATACGTTTCTGCACTGTTTCAGACTTGATCTTACCGCTAATTGTTATATACACGTATATGGCTGAAAACATCTGTTTCCACACTCCCCAAACAAAGGGTTTCTGAACTGCTACATTCACACATCAGCTTACCTCTGTAAGTTGAATGTACACTTTGACAATCATTCTGCTAGGTAGCTCAGTTTTGGTTTTAGAGCCAGATATTTCCCATTACATCCTATACTCCCATTCACTCAGGAATATCCAAACGCAGCTTTTAGAAGAAAGGTCTTTCTAAGTCGATGAATCAAAACATAGATGAAACTTCCTAAGGTGATCGAAGACACAGCAGAGCAGTTTGATATATACGTTTCCTCTGTGTTTTAGAATCGATCTTACCGCTAATTCTTATACACCTGTATATTGCTGGAAATATCTGTTTCTACAATCTCCAAAGAAAGGGTTTATTAATTGCTACATTCACACATCAGTTTAACTCTGTAAGTTCAATGTACGCTTTGACAATCATTCTGCTGTATAGCTCCGTTTTGGTTTTAGAGCCAGATATTTCCCATTACATCCTATAATCCCATTCACTCAGGAATATCGAAACGCAGCTTTTAGAAGAAACGTGCTTCTAAGTCGATGAGTCTAAACATAGATGCAAGTTCCTTAGGTGTACGAACTCAGAGCCAAGCAGTTTGATATATACATTTCTCCAGTGTTTCAGACTTGATCTTACCGCTAATTGTTATATACCTGAAAATGCCTGAAAATATTTGTTTCTACACTCTAAAAAGAAAGGGTTTCTGAACTGATACATTCACACATCAGATTAACTATGTAAGTTGAATATATGCGTTAGCAATCATTCTACTAGATAACTCTGTTTTCGTTATACACCCAGATATTTCCCATTACATAATATACTCCCATCACTCAGGAATATCCACTCACAGCTTTTAGAAGAAACGTGCTACTAAGTTGATGAATCCAAACATAGATGAAATTTCCTAAAGTGAACGACCACACAACAGAGCAGTTTGATATATACGTTTCTCCAGTGTTTCAGGCTTGATCTTACCACTATTTGTCATATGGCTGTATATGGCTGGAAATATCTGTTTCTACCCTCTCCACACAAAGGGTTTTTCAACTGCTACATTCACACCTCAGTTTAACTCTCTAAGTTGAATTTACGCTTTGCCAATCATTCTGCTAGATAGCTCGGTTTTGGTTTTAGAGCAAGATATTTCCCATTACATCCAATATTCCCGTTCACCAAGGAATATCGAAATGCACCTTTTAGAAGAAACGTGTTTCTAACTCGATGAATCTAAACATATATGCAACTCCCTAAGCTAAACGATCACACAGCAGAGCACTTTGATATATATGTTTCCCCAGTGTTTCAGGCTTGATCTTACCGCTAATTGTTATATACCTGTATAAGGCTGAAAATATCTGTTTCTAATCTGTACAAAGAAAGGGTTTCTGAACTGCTACATTCACACATCAGTTTAACTCTCTAAATTGAATGTATACTTTGACAATCATTCTGCTAGAAAGCTCCGTTTTCGTTTTACCCCCAGATATTTCCCATTACATAATATACTCCCATTCACTGAGGAATATCCACACCCAGCTTTTGGAAGATACGTGTTTCTAACTCGATGAATCTAAGCATAGAGGTAACATCCTCAGGTGAACGAACACACAGCAGAGCAGTTTGATAAATACGTTTCTCCAGTGTTTTAGACTTGATCTTACCGCTATTTATTATATGCCTTTATATAGCTGGAAATATCTGTTTCTACATTATCCAAAGGAAGGGTTTCTGAACTGCTACATCCACATATCAGTTTACCTCTGTAAGTTGAATGTACGCTTTGACAATCATTCTGCTAAATAGCTACGTTTTGGTTTTAGAGCCAGATATATCCCATTACATCCTATACTCCCATTCACTCAGGAATATCCAATCCCAGCTTTTAGAAGAAACGTGTTTGTATACTCGACGAATCTACACATAGATGCAACTTCCTAAGGTGAACGAACACACAGCAGAGTAGTTTGATAAATACATTTCTCCAGTGTTTCAGACTTGATCTTACCGTTAATTGTTATATACCTGAATATGTCTGAAATTATCTGTTTCTACATTGTACAAAGAAAGGGTTTCTGAACTGCTACATGCACACCTCAGTTTAACTCTGTAAGTTCAATATACTCTTTGACAACCATTCTGCAACATAGCTCCGTTTTCGTTTTAGAGCCAGATATTTCCCATTACAACCTATACTAACATACACTGAGGAACATCCAAACGAAGCTTTTAGAAAAAACGTGTTTTAACTCAATGAATCTAAACATAGTTGCAGCTTACTAAGATGAACAAACACACAGCAGAGCAGTTTGATATATGCGTTTCCTGAGTGTTTCATACTCGATCTTAGCAATAATTCTTATATACCAGTATATTGCTGGAAATATCTGTTTCTATACTCTCCAAAGAAAGGGTTTCTGAACTGCAACATTCACACATCAGATTAACTATGTAAGTTCAATATATGGTTTGACAATCATTCTGCTAGATAGCTCCGTTTTCGTTTTACACCCAGATATTTCCCATTACATAATATACTCACATTCACTCAGGAATATCCACTCCCAGCTTTTAGAAGAAACGTGTTTCTAACTCGATGAATCTAAACATAGATGGAACTTCCTAATGTGAACTAACACACAGCAGAGCAGTTTGATATATACGTTTGTCCAGTGTTTTAGAGTCCATCTTACCTCTAATAGTTATGTACCCGTTTATGGCTTGAAATATCTGTTTCTACACTCTCCAAAAAAAAAGGTTTCTGAACTGCTACATTCACACATCAGTTTAATCTGTAAGTTTTATATACGTTTTGACATTCATTCTGCTAGATAGTTCCATTTTTGTTTTAGAGCCAGGTGTTTCCCATTACATCCTATACTCCCATGCACTCAGGAATATCCAAATGCAGTTTTTAGAAGAAACGTGTTTCTAACTCGATGAATCTTAACATAGATGCAACTTCCTAAGGTGAACGAACACACAGGACAGCAGCTTGCTATATATGTTTCTCCAGTGTTTTAGACTCTGTGTTACCGCTAATTCTTACATACCTGTATATGGCTAGAAATATCTGTTTCTACACTCTCCAAAGAAAGGGTATCTGAACTTCTATATTCACACATCAGTTGATCCTTGTAAGTTGTATGTACGCTTTGACAATCATTCTGCTAGATAGCTCCGTTTTGTTTTAGATCCAGATATTTCCCATTACATCCTATACTCCCATTCACTCAGGAATATCCAAACGAAGCTATTAGAAGAAACGTGTTTCTAACTCGATGAATCTAAACATTGATGCAACTTCCTAAGCTGAACGAACACACAGTATAGCACTTTGATATATAGGTTTCTTCAGTGTTTCAGACTTCATCTTACCGCTAATAGTTATATAAGTGTATATGGCTGAAAATATCTGTTTCTACAATCTCCAAAGAAAGGGTTTCTGAACTGCTACATACACATCAGTTTAACTCTGTAAGTTGTATGTGCACTTTGATAATCATTCTGCTAGATAGCTCAGTTTTTGTTTTAGAGCCAGATATTTCCCATTACATCCTATACTCCCATTGACTCAGGAATATCCAAACGCAGCTTTCAGGAGAAACCTGCTTCTAAGTCAATAAATCTAAACATAGATGCAACTTCCTAAGGTGAACAAACACACAGCAGAGCAGTTTGATATATACGTTTCTCCAGTGTT
>NW_022437196.1:42796-50506 GCF_009761245.1 Sapajus apella
CGTTTTACACCCAGCTATTTCCCCTTACTCAATATACTCCCACTCACTCAGGAATATCCAATCCCAGCTTTTAGAAGAAACGTGTTTCTAACTCGATGAATCTAAAGATAGATGCAACTTCCCAATGTGAACGAACACACAGCAGAGTACTTTGATATATACGTTTCTCCAGTGTTTCAGACTTGATCTTACCGGTAATTGTTATGTACCTGTATATGGCTGAAAATATTTGTTTCTACACTGTACAAAGAAAGGGTCTCTGAACTGCTACATGCACACATCAGTTTAATTCTGTAAGTTCAATATACTCTTTGACAACCATTCTGTGACATAGCTCCGTTTTGGTTTTAGAGCCAGATATTTCCCATTTCAACCTATACTCCCATACACTCAGGAATATACAAACGTAGCTTTTAGAAAAAACGTGTTTTAACTCGATGAATCTAAACATAGTTGCAACTTACTAAGCTGAACGAACACACAGCAGAGCAGTTTGATACATGCATTTCCTCAGTGTTTTACACTCGATCTTACTGATAATTCTTATATACCAGTATTTTGCTGGAAATATCTGTTTCTACACTCTCCAAAGAAAGGGTTTCTGAACTGACACATTCACACATCAGATTAACTATGTAAGTTCAATATATGGTTTGACAATCATTGTGCTAGATAGCTCCATTTTCATTTTACACCCAGATATTTCCCATTACATAATATACTCCCATTCACTGAGGAATATCCACTCCCAGCTTTTAAAAGAAACATGTTTCTAACTCGATGAATCTAAGCATAGAGGCAACATCCTCAGGGGAACGAACACACAGCAGAGCAGTTTGATAAATACGCTTCTCCAGTGTTTTAGACTTGATCTTTCCACTGTTTATTATATGCCTTTTTATAGCTGAAAATATCTGTTTCTACATTATCCAAAGAATGGGTTTCTGAACTGCTACATTCACACTTCAGTTTAACTCTGTAAGTTGAATGTACGCTTTGGCAATCATTCTGCTACATACATCCGTTTTTGTTTTAGAGCCAGATATTTCCCATTACATCCTATACTCACATTCACTCAGGAATATCCAAACGCAGCTTTTAGAAGAAACGTGTTTCTAAGTCGATGAATCTAAACATAGACGCAACTTCCTAAGATGAACGAACACACAGCAGAGCAGTTTGATATATATGTTTCTCCAGTGTTTTAGAGTCGATCTCATATATAATTCTTATATCCCTGTATATTGTAGGATATATCTGTTTCTACACTCTCCAAAGAAAGGGTTTCTGAACTGCCACATTCAGACATCAGTTTAACTCTGTAAGTTCAATGTACATTTTGACAATCATTTTGCTACATACGTCGTTTTTGTTTTAGAGCCAGATATTTCCCATAACATCCTATACTCCCATTCACTCAGGAGTGTCCACAGGAAGCTTATAGAAGAAACGTGTTTCTAACACGATGAATATAAAGATAGATACAACTTCCTAAGGAGAACGAACAAGCAGCTGAGCAGTTTGATATATACGTTTCTCCAGTGTTTCAGAATTGATCTTACCGCTAATTGTTATATACCTAAATATGTCTGAAAATATGTGTTTCTACTATCTCCAAAGAAAGGGTTTCTGAACTGCTATCTGCACATATCAGTTTACCTCTGTAAGTTCAATGTACGCTTTGACAATCATTTTGTTAGATAGCTCCGTTTTCGTTTTACACCCAGATATTTCCCATTACATCCTATACTCCTATTCACTCAGGAATATCCAAACGCAGGTTTCAGAAGAAGCGTGTTTCTAACTCGATGAATCTAAACATAGATGCAACTTCCTAAGCTGAACGAAAGCACAGCAGAGCAGTTTGATATGTACGTTTCTCCAGTGTTTTAGACTTGATCTTTCCGCTAATTCTTACATACCTGTGTATTGCTGGAAATATCTGTTTCTGCACTATCCAAAGAAAGGGTTTCTGAACTGCTACAATCACACATCAGTTTAACTCTGTAGGTTGAAGGTATGCTTTGACAATCTTTCTGCTATATAGCTCGTTTTGGTTTTAGAGCCAGATATTTCCTATTACATCCTATACTCCCTTTCACTCAGGAATATCCAAACGAAGGATTTAGAAGAAACGTGTTTCTAACTCGATGAATCTAAACATAGTTGCAACTTCCTAAGGTGAACGAACACACAGCAGAGAAGGTTGATATATAGGTTTCCTCAGTGTTTTAGACTCGATCTTAACGCTAATTCTTATATACCTGTATATTGCTGGAAATATCTGTTTCTACAATCTCCAGAGAAAGGGTTTCTGAACTGCTACATTCACACGTCAGTTTAACTCTGTAAGTTGAATGTACGCTTTGACAATCATTCTCCTGGATAGCTCTGCTTTTGTCTTAGGGACAGATATTTCCCATTACATCTTATACTCCCATTCACTTAGGAATATCCAAAAGCAGCTTTTAGAAGAAACTCGTTTCTAAGTTGATGAATCTAAACATAGATGCAACTTCCTAAGGTCAATGAACACACAGCAGAGCTGTTTGATATATACGTTTCCTCAGTGTTTCAGAATCGATCTTACCGCTAATTCTTATATACCTGTATATTGCTGAAAATATGTTTCTACAATCTCCAAAGAAAGGGTTTCTGAACTGCTACATTCACACGTCAGTTTAACTCTGTAAGTTGAATCTACGCTTTGGCAATCATTCTGCTAGATAGCTCCGTTTTTGTTTTAGAGTCAGATATTTCCCATTACATCCGATGTTCCCATTCCCTCAGTATATATCCAAAGGCAACTTTGAGAACAAACGTGCTTCTAAGTCGATGAATCTAAACATAGATACAACTTCCTAAGGTGAACGAACACACAGCAGAGCTGTTTGATATATACGTTTCCTCAGTGTTTTAGAATCGATCTTACCGCTAATTCTTATATACCTGTATATTGCTGGAAATATCTGTTTCTGCAACCTCCAAAGAAAGGGTTTCTGAACTGCTACATTCACACATCAGTTTAGCTCTGTAAGTTGAATCTACCCTTTGACAATCATTCTGCCAGATAGCTCTGTTTTTGTTTTAGAGTCAGATACTTCCCCATTACATCCTATGTTCCCATTCCCTCAGGAATATCCAAAGGCAACTTTGAGAACAAACGTGCTTCTCAGTCGATGAATCTAAACATAGATGCAACTTCCTTAGGTGAACGCAAAAACAGCAGAGCAGTTTGATAAATACGTTTCTCCAGTGCTTTAGACTTGACCTTACCGCTATTTCTTATATGCCTTTATATAGCTGGAAATAATTGTTTCTACACTCTCCAAAGAAAGGGTTTCTGAACTGCTACATTCACACATCAGTTTTACTCCGTAAGTTGAATGTACGCTTTGACAATCCTTCTGCTAGATAGCTCCGTTTTGGTTTTAGAGCCAGGTATTTCCCATTACATAATATACTCCCATTCACTCAGGAATATCCACTCCCAGCATATAGAAGAAACATGTTTCTAACTCGATGAATCTAAACATAGATGCAACTTCCTAAGGAGAATGAACACACAGCAGGGCACTTTGATATATACGTTTCTCCAGTGTTTCAGAATCAATATTACTGCTAATTGTTACTTACCATTATATGACTGAAAATATCTGTTTCTACACTCTCTAAGGAAAGGGTTTCTGAACGGCTACATTCAGACTTCAGATTAACTCTGTAAGTTGAATATATCCTTTGACAACCATTCTGCTAGATAGCTCCATTTTTGTTTTACACACAGATAATTCCCATTACATAATATACCCCCATTCACTCAGGAATATCCACTCCCAGCTTTTAGAAGAAAAGTGCTTCTATCTCGATGAATCTAAACATAGATGCAACTTCCTAAGGTGAAAGAACACACACCAGAGCAGTTTGATATATACGTTTCTCCAGTGCTTCAGACTTGATCTTACTGCTAATTGTTATATACCTGTATATGGCTGGAAATATCTGTTTCTACACTCTACAAAGAAAGGGTTTCCGAAGAGCTACATTCACACATCAGTGGAACTCTGGAAGTTGAATGTACATTTTGACAACCATTCTGCTACATAGCTCCGTTTTGGTTTTAGAGCCAGATATTTCCCATTACATCCTATACTCCCATTCACTCAGGAATATCCAAACGCAGCTTTTAGAAGAAACGTGTTTCTAACTCGATGAATCTAAACATAGTTTCAACTTCCTAAGTTGAACGAGCACACAGCAGAGCAGTTTGATATATACATTTCTTCAGTGTTTTAGACTCGATCTTACCGCTAATTCTTATATACCTGTATATTGCTGGAAATATCTGTTTCTATACTCTCCAAAGAAATGGTTCCTGAACTGCTATATGCACCTATCAGTTTACCTTTGTAAGTTGAATGTACGCTTTGACAATCATTCTGCTACATAGCTCCGCTTTTGTTTTAGAGCCAGATATTTCCCATTACATCCTTTACTCCCATTCCCTCAGGAATATCCAAACGCAGATTTTAGAAGAAAGGTGTTTCTAACTCGATGAATCTTAACATAGATGCAACTTCCTAAGGTGAAAGATCACACAGCAGAGCCGCTTGATATATACGTTTTTCCAGTGTTTTAGACTCGGTCGTAACGCTAATTCTTATATACCTGTATATGGCTGGAAATATCTGTTTCTACACTCTCCAAAGAAAGGGTTTCTGAACTTCTGTATTCACACATCAGTTTAACTCTGTAAGGTGTATGTACGCTTTGACAATCGTTCTGCTAGATAGCTGCGCTTTGGTTTTAGAGCCAGATATTTCCCATTACATCCTATAGTCCCATTCACTAAGGAATATTGAAACGCAGCTTTTAGAAGAAACGTGTCTCTATCTCGATGAATCTAAACATAGATGAAACTTTTTAAGGTGTACTAACACACAGCAGAGCAGTTTGATATATACCTTTCTCCAGTGTTTTAGACTCGATCTCACCGCTAAATCTTATATACCTGTATATGGCTGGAAATATCTATTTCTACACTCTCCAAAGAAAGGGTTTCTGAAATGATACATTCACACATCAGATTACCTATGTAAGTTCAATATATGGTTTGACAATCATTCTGTTAGATAGCTCCATTTTCGTTTTACACCCAGATATTTCCCATTACGTAATATACTCCCAATCATTCAGTAATATCTACTCCCAGCATTTAGAAGAAACGTGTTTCTAACTCGATGAATCTAAATATTGATGGAACTTCCCAAGGTGAATGAACCTACAGCAGAGCAGTTTTATATATATGTTTCTCCAGTGTGTCAGACTTGATCTTACCGCTAGTTGTTATATACCTGCATATGGCTGAAAATATCTGTTTCTACACTCTACAAAGAAAGGGTTTCTGAACTGCTACATTCACACATCAGTTTAATTCTGCAAGTTGAATGTACACTTTGAAAACCATTGTCCTACATAGCTCTGTTTTGGTTTTAGAGCCACATATTTCCCATTACATCCTGTACTCCGTTTCCCTCAGGAATATCCAAAAGAAACTTTTAGAAGAAACGTGTTTCTAACTCGATGAATCTAAACATAGTTGCAGCTTCCTAAGGTGAACGAACACACAGCAGAGCAGTTTGATATATAGGTTTCCTCAGTGTTTTAGACTCCATCTAACCGCTAATTCTTATATACCTGTATATTGCTGGAAATATCTGTTTCTACAATCTCCAAAAAAAGGGTTTCTGAACTGCTACATTCACACATCAGTTTACCTCTGTAAGTTGAATGTACTCTTTGACAATTATTCTGCTAGATTGCTCCGCTTTTGTTTTAGTGCCAGATATTTCCCATTACATCCTATACTCCCATTCACTGAAGAATATCCAAACGCAGCTTATAGAAGAAACGTAATTCTAAGTCGATGAATCTAAACATAGATGCAACTTCCTAAGGTGAACGACCACACAGCAGAGCACTTTGATATATACGTTTCTCCGGTGTTTCAGACTTCATCTTACCGCTAATTGTTATATATCTGTATAAGGCTGAAAATATTCTGTTTCTGCACTATCCAAAGAAAGGTTTTCTGACCTGCTTCATTCACACATGAGTTTAAATCTGTAAGCTGAATGTACGCTTTGACAATCATTTTGCTACATAGCTCCGTTTTTGTTCTAGAGCCAGATATTTTCCCATTACATCCTGTACTCCCTTTCAATCAGGAATATCCAAAGGAAGCTTTTAGAAGAAATGCGTTGCTAACACGGTGAATCTAAACATAGATGCAACTTCCTAAGGTGAACGAACACACAGCAGAGCAGTTTGATATATACGTTTCTTCAGAGTTTTAGACTCGATCTAACCGCTAATTCTTATATACCTGTATATTGCTGGAAATATCTGTTTCTACGATCTCCAAAGAAAGGGTTTCTGAACTGCTATATGCACATAACAGTTTAACTCTGTAAGTTGAATGTATGCTTTGACAATCATTCTGCTAGATAGTGCCGCTTTTTTTTTTAGAGCCAGATAATTCCCATTACATCCTATACTCCCATTCACTCAGGAGTATACAAACGCAGCTTTTACAAGAAACGTGTTTCTAACACGATGATTCTAAACATAGAGGCATCTTCCTAAGGTGAACGAACACACAGCAGAGCAGTTTTATATATACGTTTCTCCAGTGTTTCAGACTTGATCTTACCGCTAATTGTTATATATATGTATATGGCTGAAAATATTGTTTCTACACTCTCAAAGGAAAGGGTTTCTGAACTGCTACAATCACACATCATTTTAACTCTGTAAGTTGAATGTACGCTTTGACAATCATTCTGCTAGATAGTTCCATTTCGTTTTAGAGCTAGATATTTCCCATTACATAATATACTCCCTTTCACTCAGGAATGTCAACACCCAGCTTTTAGAAGAAACGTGTTTCTAATTCGATGAATCTAAACGTAGATGGAACTTCCTAAGTTGAACGAACACACAGCAGAGCAGTTTGATCTATACGTTTCTCCAGTGTTTTAGCCTCGAACTTACCTCCAACTCTTATATACCTGTATATGGCTGTTAATATCTTTTTCTACACTCTCCAAAAAAAAGGTTGCTGAACTGCTACATTCACACATCAGTTTAAATCTGTAAATTGTATGTACGCTTTGACAATCATTCTGCTAGATAGCTCCGTTTTTGTTTTAGAGCTAGATATTTCCCATTACATCCTATACTCCCATTCACTCAGGAATATCCAAACGAAGCTTTTAGAAGAAACGTGTTTCTAACTCGATGAATCTAAACATTGATGCAACTTCCTAAGCTGAACGAACACACAGTATAGCACTTTAATATATACGTTTCTTCAGTGTTTCAGACTTCATCTTACTGCTAATAGTTATATAAGTGTATATGGCTGAAAATATCTGTTTCTACAATCTCCAAAGAAAGGGTTTCTGAACTGCTACATACACACATCAGTTTAACTCTGTAAGTTGTATGTGCACTTTGATAATCATTCTGCTAGATAGCTCAGTTTTTGTTTTAGAGCCAGATATTTCCCATTACATCCTATACTCCCATTGACTCAGGAATATCCAAACGCAGCTTTCAGGAGAAACCTGCTTCTAAGTCAATGAATCTAAACATAGATGCAACTTCCTAAGGTGAACAAACACACAGCAGAGCAGTTTGATATATACGTTT
>NW_022437196.1:55506-68749 GCF_009761245.1 Sapajus apella
CTGATATCCTTTCTTCTGCTTGGTCAATTCGGCTGTTGATACTTGTGCATGCTTCATGAATATCTCGTGTTGCATTTTTCAGCTCCATCAATTCACTTGTATTCCTTTCTATTTTGTCCATTCTTGCTAGCATTTCGTCAAATCTTTTTTCAAGGTTCTTAGTTTCTTTGCATTTGGTTAGAACATGTTCTTTAAGTCCACAGAATTGTCTTACTACCCACCTTCTGAAGTCTGATTCTGTCATTTCATCACACTCGTTCTCCATCCAACCTTGTTCTCTTGCTGGTGAGGAGTTGTGATCCCCTTTAGGAGGAGAGGTGTTTTGGTTTCGGGTGTTTTCATCCTTTTTTCGCTGGTATCTTCCCATCTTTAAGGATTTATCCACCTGTCGACTTTGTCGTTGCTGGCTTTCAGATTGGGTCTCAAATCTTTCAGATTGACTTTCTGTTTGTTGATGATGAGGTTATTTTTGTTTCCTGGTTTTCCTTCTGACAATCTGGCCCCTCTGCTGTAGGTCTGCTGATGTTCACTGCAGGCCCTGCTTGCCTGGAGTTCACCTGCAGCAGCTGCTGAACAGCAAGGGTTGTTACCAGTTTTCTTCTTCTGCTATTTTTGTCCCAGAAGGAATGTCGCCTAGTGTCAATCTGATCTCTCTTTTATGAGGTGTCTTTTTGGATATATAGGGGTCTGGGAGCTGCTTGAGGAGACGGTCTCTTCTTTATAGCAACTCAAATGGTGAGCTATGAGCTCTGTTGTTCGTTCAGAGCTGCTGGGCAGGCACTTTTAGGTCTGCTGCAGCAGAACTCATAAACTGCTTTTTGTTCCCAGGCACTCTGTCCCAGGTATTTAGGGCTTTATTTATGAGTTTCCGTTATGCTGCTGCTTTCTTTTTTTGTTTTTTCCTTCAGACCTGCCCAGCGCAGCAAGGAGGCAGCCTAGTCACTGTAGGCCTATAACAGCTTTGCTGAGCTGCTGTGGGCTCCGCCCCGCTGCTGAGTGAACTTCCCTGCAATCCTGTTTATGTGGGTGTAGTTAGAACTGCTTTGGCGATGGTGGCCCACCTCTGTTGAGGCGGAGTCTCTTTGCTGTGGTGGGTTGCCTTGGCAACAGCGGGCTCCCTCAGCAATGGTGGGTTGCTTTGCCAACGGCGGGCTGCCTCTATAATGGCGGACGCCCCTCACCCACAGAGCTGGACGGTCCCGGGTTCAGCTGTGCTTGCTGTGAAACTCTCAATCCAGAGTTTCTGGTTGCTGTTCTCTTGTGGGTGTGGGGCCAGCTGAGCCTGATCGCCTGGCTCCCTGCCTCAGAGCCTTTTTTAATTTTGTGTTCCCGTCGCCTGTTGAAGAGGCGCCGGGGTCTGGTTATTTTCCCCTGTGGCCACTCACTGTGGTGGCTTAAACAGTGGCACTGAGGTTTGTGGCGCTTTTTTTTTTTTTTTTGACTGGAATCTACTGTCCTGGTTCTCTGCTCAGTCCCCTTTTTGAACCAGCGAACGGGCAACTTCCTGTGGCTCCAATCACCAGCCAAATGGCACCATCACCGGTGTATTTTGTATGGAGTACCAAAGAACCGTGGCTCCGGGGCGCCGACACATCAGTAGCGCGGGGCAAAGCAGCATCACTAGCCGTCACGGCCGCGCTGGCCGAAACAGCCGAGCTGGCGACAGTCGAGCTTCTCTGCCTGGGAAATTCCTAGTCTGTGGGCAATAAAAAAGCGGGGTCCACTCACCCTCTGCGCTTTCACTGGGAGCTGCAATCCTCAGCTGTTCCTAAATGGCCATCTTGGATCTAAAGTCAAAACAGATATTTCTAGCCATATACAGGTATATAAGAATTAGTAGAAAGATATAGTCTAAAACACTGCAGAAACGTATATATCAAACTGCTGTTCTGTGTGTCCGTTCAACTTAGGAAGTTGCATTTCTGCTTAGATTCATCAAGTTAGAAACACGTTTCTTCTAAAAGCTTCGTTTGGATATTCCTGAGTTAAAGGTTGTATAGGATGTAACGGGAAATGAGACGGAGCTATGTAGCAGAATGATTGTCAAAGTGTACATGCAACTTACAGAGTTAAACTGATGTGTGAATGCAGCAGTTCAGAAACCCTTCCTTTCCAGATTGTAGAAACCGATATTTCCAGCCATATACAGGTTTATAAGAATTAGGGGTAACATTGAGTCTAAAGCAATGGAGAAACGTATATACCAAACTGCTCTGCTGTGTGTTCGTTCACCTTAAGAAGTTGCATCTATGTTTAGATTCATCGAGTTAGAAACACGTTTCTTCTAAAAGCTGCGTTTGGATATTCCTGAGTGAATGGGAGTATAGGATGTAAAGGGAAATTTCTGGCTCTAAAAAGAAAACGGAGCTATGTAGCAGAATGATTGTCAAAGCGTACATACAACATACAGATTTAAACTGATGTGTGAATGTAGCAGTTCAGAAATCCTTTCTTTGGAGATTGTAGAAACAGATATTCCAAGCCATATGCAGGTATATGAGAATTAGCGGTAAGGTCGAAACTAAAACACTGTAGAAACGTATATATCAAACTGCTCTGCTGTACGTTCTTTCACCTTAGGAAGTTGCTTCTATGTTTAGATTCATGGAGTTGGAATCACGTTTCTCCTAAAAGCTGCATTTGGATATTCCTGAGTGAATGGGAGAATAGGATATAATGGGAAATATCTGGCACTAAAACCAAAACGGGGCTATCTAGCAGAATGATTGTCAAAGCGTATATTCAACTTGCAGAGATAAACGGATGTGTGAATGTACCAGTTCAGAAACCGCTTCTTTGGAGAGTGTAGAAACAAATACTTCCAGCCACATGCATGAATATAAGAATTAGCTTTAAGATCTGGTCTAAAACACTGGAGAAATGTATATATCAAACGGCTCGGCTGTGTGTTCGTTCACCTTAGGAAGTTTCATCTATGTGTAGATTCATCCAGTTAGAAACACGTTTCTTCTAAAAGCTGCGTTTGGATATTCCTGAGTGAATATCAGTATAGGATCTAATGGGAAATATCTGGCTCTAAACGAAAACGGAGCTATATAGCAGAACGATTGTCAAAGCATACATTCAATTTACAAAGTAAAACTGATGTGTGAATGTAGCAGTTCAGAAACCCTTTCTTTGGAGAGTGTAGAAACAGATATTTACAGCCATATACAGGTATATAATAATTAGCGGTAAGATCAAGTCTGAAACAGTGGGGAAACGTATATATATCAAGCTGCTCTGCTATGTGTCCGTTCACCTTAGGAAGTTGCATCTATGTTTACATTCGTCTAGTTAGAAACACCTTTCTTCCAAATGCTACGTTTGGATATTCCTCACTGAAGGCGATTACAGGATGAAATGGGATATATGTGGCTCTAAAACCAAAACGAAGCTGTCTAGCAGAATGATTGTCAAAGCGTACATTCATCTTACAGAGTTAAACTGATGTGTGAATGTAGCAGTTCAGAAAACGTTTCTTTGGAGAGTATGGAAACAGATATTTCCAGCCATATACAGGTATGTAAGAATTAGTGGTAAGATCGAGTCTAAAACACTGGAGAAACGTATATATCAAACTGCTCTACTGTGTCTTCGTTCACCTTAGGAAGTTGCATCTATGGTTAGATTCATCGAGTTAGAATAACGTTACTTCTAAAAGCTGCGTTTGGATATTCATGAGTGAATGGAAGTATAGGATGTAATGGGAAATCTGGCTCTAAAACGAAAATGGAGCTATATAGCAGAATGATTGTCAAAGCTTACATTCAATTTACAGAGTAAAAATGAAATGTGCATGTAGCAGTTCAGAAACCCTTTCTTTGGAGAGTGTAAAATCAGATATTTTCAGCCATATACAGGTATATAAGAATTAGTGGTAAGATCAAGTCTGAAACACTGGAGAAACGTATATATCAAACTGCTCTGCTGTTTGTTCGTTCGCCTTAGGAAGTTGCATCTATGTTTGCCTTCATCCTGTTAGAAACACGATTTTCTAAAAGTTTCGTTTCGATATTCCTGAGTGAAAGGGAGTATAGGATTTAATGGGAAATATCTGGCTCTAAAACCAAAACGGAGCTAAGTAGCAGAATGATTGTCAAAGTGTACATTCAACATACAGAGGTAAACTGACGTGTGAATGTAGCAGTTCAGAAACCGATTCTTTGGAGAGTGTAGAAACAGATACATCCAGCCATATACAGGCATATAAGGATTAGCGGTAAGATCAAGTCTGAAACACTGGAAAAACGTATATATCAAACTGCTCTCTGTGTGTTCGTTTCCTTAGGAAATTGCATCTATGTTTAGATTCATCAAGTTAGAAACACGTTTCTTCTAAATCTTCGTTTGGATATTTCTGAATGAATGGGAGTATAGTATATAATGGGAAATATCTGGCTCTAAAACAAAAACAGAGCTATGCAGCAGAATGATTTCAAAGCGTACATGCAACTTACAGAGTTGAACTGATGTGTGAATGTAGCAGTTCAGAAACTCTTTGGAGAGTGTAGAAACAGATATATCCAGCCATATACAGGTATATACGAATTAGCGGAGAGATCCAGTCTAAAACACAGGAGAAACGTACATATCAAACTGCTCTGCTGTGTGTTCGTTCACCTTAGGATGTTGCATCTATGTTTAGATTCATCAAGTTAGAAACACGTTTCTTCTAAAAGCTGCGTTAGGATATTTCTGAGTTAATGGGAGTATAGGATCTAATGGGAAATATCTGGCTCTAAAACGAAAACGGAGCTATCTTGCAGAATGATTGTCAAAGCGTACATTCAACTTACAGAGTTAAACTGATATGTGAATGTAGCAGTTCAGAAACCGATTCTTTGGAGAGTGTAGAAACAGATATATCCAGCCATATACAGGCATATAAGGATTAGCGGTAAGATCGAGTCTGAAACACTGGAGAAACGTATATATCAAACTGCTCTCTGTGTGTTCGTTTCCTTAGGAAATTGCATCTATGTTTAGATTCATCAAGTTAGAAACACGTTTCTTCTAAATCTTCGTTTGGATATTTCTGAATGAATGGGAGTATAGTATATAATGGGAAATATCTGGCTCTAAAACAAAAACAGAGCTATGCAGCAGAATGATTTCAAAGCGTACATGCAACTTACAGAGTTGAACTGATGTGTGAATGTAGCAGTTCAGAAACTCTTTCTTTGGAGAGTGTAGAAACAAATATATCCAGCCATATACAGGTATATACGAATTAGCGGAGAGATCCAGTCTAAAACACAGGAGAAACGTACATATCAAACTGCTCTGCTGTGTGTTCGTTCACCTTAGGAAGTTGCATCTATGTTTAGATTCATCAAGTTAGAAACACGTTTCTTCTAAAAGCTGCGTTAGGATATTTCTGAGTTAATGGGAGTATAGGATCTAATGGGAAATATCTGGCTCTAAAACGAAAACGGAGCTATCTTGCAGAATGATTGTCAAAGCGTACATTCAACTTACAGAGTTAAACTGATATGTGAATGTAGCAGTTCAGAAACCGATTCTTTGGATAGTGTAGAAGCAGATATTTCCAGCCATATACAAGTATATAAGAATTAGTGGTTACATCGAGTCTAAAACACTGTAGAAATGTATATATCAAGCTGCTCTGCTGTGTGTTCGTTCACATTAGGAAGTTGCTTCTATGTTCAGATTCATCGAGTTCGAAACACGTTTCTTCTAAAAGCTGGGTGTTGATATTCCTGAGTGAATGGGAGTATATTATGTAATGGGAAATATCTGGCTCTAAAACGAAAACGGAGCTATATAGCAGAATGATTGTCAAAGAGTATATTCAACTTACAGAGTTGAACCGATGTGTGAATATAGCAGTTCAGAAACCCTTTCTTTGGAGAGTGTAGAAACAGATATATCCAGCCATAAACAGGTATATAAGAATTAGCGGTAACATCGAGTCTAAAACACTGGAGAAACGTATATATAAAACTGCTCTGCTGTGTGTTCGTTCACCTTAGGAAGTTGCATCTATGTTTAGAATCATCGAGTTAGAAACATGATGCTTCTTAAAGCTGGGAGTGGATATTCCTGAGTTAATGGGAGTAAAGCATGTAATGGTAAATATCTGGCTCTAAAACAAAAACGGAGCTATCTAGCAGAATGATTGTCAAAGCGTACATTCAACTTACAGAGATAAACTGATGTGTGAATGTAGCAGTTCGAAAAACTTTTCTTTGGAGATTGAAGAAACAGATATTTCCAGCCATACGCAGGTGTATAAGAATTAGCGGTAAGATCAAGTCTAAAACACTGGAGAAATATATATATCAAACTGTTCTGCTCTCTGTTCGTTCATCTTAGGAAGTTGCATCTATGTTTAGATTCATCGAGTTAGAAACACGTTTCTTCTAAAACCTTCGTTTCAATATTCCTGAGTGAATGGGAGTATATTATGCAATTGGAAATATCTGTGTCTAAAATTAAGATGGAGCTATATGGCAGAATGATTGTCAAAGCATATATTCAATGTACAGAGTTAAACTGATGTGTGAATGTAGGAGTTCAGAAACCCTTTATTTGAAGAGTGTAGAAAGAGATATATCCAGCCATAAACAAGTATATAAGAATTAGCGGTAACATCGAGTCTAAAACACTGGAGAAACGTATGTATCAAACTGCTCTGCTCTGTGTCATTCTCCTTAGGAAGTTGCATCTATGTTTAGATTCATTGAGTTAGAAACACGTTTCTTCCAAAAGCTGCGTTTGGGTATTCCTCACTGAAGGCGATTACAGGATGTAATGGGAAATATGTGGCTCTAAAAGCAAAACTAAGCTGTCTAGAAGAATGATTGTCAAAGCGTACATTCATCTAACAGAGTTAAACTGATGTGTGAATGTAGCAGGTCTGAAACCCTTTCTTTGGAGATTGTAGAAACAGATATTTCCAGCCATATAAAGCTATATAAGAATTAGCGGTAAGATCGAGTCTAAAACACGGGAGAAGCGTATATATCAAACGACTCTGCTGTGTGTTCGTTCACCTTAGGAAGTTGCATCTAATTTTAGATTCATCGAGTTAGAAGCACGCTTCTTCTAAAAGCTGTGTTTGGATATTCCTGAGTGAATGGGAATATAGGAGGTAATGGGAAATATCTGGCTCTAAAATGAAAACGGAGCTATATAGCAGAATGATTGTCAAAGCATACATTCAACGTACAGAGTTAAACTGATGTGTGAATGTAGCAGTTCAGAAACCCTTTCTTTGGAGAGTGTAGAAATAGATATTTTCAGCCATATAAAGGTATATAAGAATTAGCGGTAAGATCATGTCTGAAACACTGGAGAGACGTATATATGAAACTTCTCTGCTCTGTGTTCGTTCAGCTTAGGAAGTTGCATCTATGTTTAGATTCATCACGTTATAAACATTTTCTTCTAAATGCTTCGTTTGGATATTCCTGAGTGAATAGGTGTATAGGATGAAATGGGAAATATCTGGCTCTAAAACCAAAACGGTGGTATGTAGCAGAATTATTGTCAATGCGTTCATACAACTTACAGAGTTAAACTGATGTGTGAATGCAGCAGTTCAGAAGCCCTTTCTTTGGAGAGTGTAGAAGCAGATATTTAAAGCCATATACAGGTATGTAAGAATTAGCGGTAAGATCAACTCTAAAACACTGGAAAAATATATATATATCAAACGGCTCTGTTGTCTGTTCGTTCATCGTAGGAAGTTGCATCTCTGTTTAGATTCATAGAGTTAGAATCCCGTTTCTTCTAAAAGCTTCGTTTGGATATTCCTGAGTGAATGGGAGTATAGGGTGTAATGGGAAATATCTGGCTGTAAAGCCAAAACGGAGCTATGCAGCAGAATCATTGTCAAAGTGTACAGTTAACTTACATAGTTAAACTGATGTGTGAATATAGCAGTTCAGAAACCCTTTCTTTGGAGAGTGTATAAACAGATATTTCCAGCCGAATACATGTGTATAAGAATTAGAGGTGAGATCGAGTCTAAAACAGTGGAGAAACATATGTATCAAACTGCTCTCCAGAGTGTTCCTTCACCTTAGGAATTTGTATCTATGTTGAGATTCATCGAGTTAGAAACACGTTTCTTCTAAAAGCTTCGTTTGGATACTCCTGAGTGAATGGAGTATAGGATGCAATGGGAACTATCTGGCTCTAAAACCAAAACACAGTTTTCTAGCAGAATGGTTGTCAAAGTGTACATTCAACTTACAGAGTTAAACTGATGTGTGAATGTAGCAGTTAAGAAACCTTTTCTTTGTAGAGTGTAGAACCGAGATTTTCAGCCATATAGAGGCATGTAACAGCGGTAAGATGAAGTCTGAAACACTGGAGAAACGTACATATCAAACTGCTCTGCTGTGTGTTCGTTCACCTTAGGAAGTTGCATCTATGTTTAGATTCATCCAGTTAGAAGCACGTTTCTTCTAAAAGCTGCGTTTGGATATTCCTGAGTGAAATGGAGTATAGGATGTAATGGGAAATACCTGGCTCTAAAAGGAAAAAGGGACTATATAGCAGAATGATTGTCAATGCATACATTCAACTTACAGAGTTAAACTGATGTATGAATGCAGCAGTTCAGAAACCCTTTCTTTGGAGAGTGTAGAAACAGATATATTGAGCCAAATACAGATATATAAAAATTAGCGGTAAGATCAAGTCTGAAACAATGGAGAAACGTATATATCAAACTCCTCTTCTCTGTGTTCGTTGAGCTTAGGAAGTTGCATCTATGTTTAGATTCACCCAGTTCGAAACACGTTTCTTCCAAAAGCTTCGTTTGGATATTCCTGAGTTACTGGGAGTATAGGATGTAATGGGAAATATCTGGCTCTAAAACCAAAACGGAGCTCTGTAGCACAATGATTTTCAAAGCATACATTCAGCTTACAGAGTTAAACTGATGTGTGAATGCAGCAGTTCAGAAACCCTTTCCTTGGAGAGTGTAGAAACAGATATTTTCAGCCATATAAATGTATATAAGAGTTAGCGGTAACATCGAGTATGAAACACTGCAGAAACGAATATATCAAACTGCCCTGCTGTGTGTTCGTTCACCTTAGGAAGTTTTATCTATGTTTAGATTCATATAGTTAGAAACACGTTTCTTCTAAAAGCTGCGTTTGGATATTCCTGAGTGAATGGGAGTATATGATGTAATGGGAAATACCTGGCTCTAAAACTAAAACGGAGCTATCTAGCAGAATGATTGTCAAAGCGTACATTCAACCTACAGTGTTAAACTGATGTGTGAATGTAGCAGTTCAGAAACCCTTTCTTTGGAGATTGTAGAAGCAGTTATTTCCAGCCATATACAGGTATATAACAGTTAGCGGTAAGATCGAGTCTGAAACACTGGAGAAACTTATATATGAAACTGCTCTGCTCTGTGTTCGTTCAGCTTTGGAAGTTGCATCTATGTTTAGATTCATTGACTTAGAAGAACGTTTCTTCTAAAAGCAGCGTTTGGATATTCGTGATTGAATGGGAGTATAGGATTTAATTCGAAATATCCTGCTCTAAAACGAAAACGGAGCTATATAGCAGAATGATTGTCAAAGCATACATTCAACTTATGGAGTTAAACTGATGTGTGAATGTAGCAGTTCAGAAACCCTTTCTTTGGAGAGTGTAGAAACAGATATTTTCAGCCATATACAGGTATAAAAGAATTAGCGGTAAGATCAAGTCTGAAACACTGGAGAAACTTACATATCAAACTACTCTGCTCTGTGTTCGTTCAGGTTTGGAAGTTGCATCTATGTTTAGATTCTTCGAGTTAGAAACTTTTTCTTCTAAAAGCTTCGTTTGGATATTCCTGAGTGAATGGGAATATAGGATGTAATGGGAAATATCTGGCTCTAAAACCAAATCCGAGCTATGTAGCAGAATGATTGTCAAAGTTTACATTTAACTTACATAGTTAATCTGATGTGTGAATGTAGCAGTTCAGAAACCCTTTCTTTGGAGAGTGTAGAGACAGATGTTTCCAGCCACATACAGGTATATAAGAATTAGCGGTGAGATCAAATCTAAAACACTGGAGAAATATATATATCAAACTGCTCTGCTGTGTGTTCATTCACCTGAGGAAGTTGCATCTATGTTTAAATTCATACAGTCAGAAACACGTTTCTTCTAAAAGCTTCGTTTGGATATTCCTGAGTGAATGGGAGTATAGGAAGTAATGGGAAATATCTGGCTCTAAAACCAAAACGGATCTATGTAGCAGAATGATTGTCAAAGCATACATTCAACTTACAGAGTTAAACTGATGTGTGAATGTAGTAGTTCAGAAACCCTTTCTTTGCAGGTTGTAGAAACTGATATTTCCAGCTATATATACGTTTATTAGAATTACCGGTATCATCAAGTCTAAAACAATGGAGAATCGTATATGTCAGACTGGTCTGCTGTGTGTTCGTTCACCTTAAGAACATGCATCCATGTTTAGAATCATCGAGTTAGAAACACGTTTCTTCTAAAAGCTGCGTTTGTATATTCCTGAGTGAATGGGAGTATAGGATGTAATGGGAAATATCTGGCTCTAAAACAGAACCGGAGCTATCTAGCGGAATGATTGTTAACGCGTACATTCAACTTACAGAGTTAAACTGATGTGTGAATGTAGCAGTTCAGAAACCCTTTCTTTGGAGAGTGTAGAAACAGATATTTCCAGCCATATACAGGTATATAAGAATTAGCGGTAAGATCGAGTCTAAAACACTGAAGAAACGTATATATCAAACTGCTCTGCTGTGTGTTCGTTCACCTTAGGAAGTTGCATCTATGTTTAGATTCATCGAGTTACAAAGACGTTTCTTCGACTAACGAAAAATCAGGGACGATCCAAGATGGCCATTTAGGAAAACCTCAGGATTGAAGCTCCCAGTCAAAGCGTAGAGGGTGAGTGGACGCCGCGTTTTTATTGCCCACAGACTAGGAAATTCCTGGGCGGAGGTGCCCCACGGTCGCCAGTGCGGCTGTTTCGGCAGCGCGGCTGTGCCGGCCAGCACCGCTGCTTTGCCCCATGTGGCTGCTTTGTCTGTACCCTGGAGCCGCAGTTCTCTGTACAAAATACACTGGTCTGGGGGCCCTTTTGGCAGGTGATTGGAGCCATGGGAAGTCGCCCATACGCCGATTCAAAAAAAGGACTGAGCAGAGAACCAGGACAGTAGATTCCAGGGCAAAAAAAAAAAAAAAAAAAAAAAGCACCACAAACCTCAGTGCCGCTGTTTAAGCCAGTGCAGTTAGTGGCCGCAGGGGAAAACAAACAGACCCCGGCGCCTCTTAAACAGGCGACTGGAACACTAACTTAAATAAAGCTCTGAGGCAGGGGGCCAGGCGATCAGGCTTGGCTGTTCCTAAACGGCCATCTTGGATCCAAAGTCGAAACAGATATTTCTAGCCATTTACAGGTATATAAGAATTAGTGGAAAGATCGAGTATAAAACACTGGACCAACGTATATATCAAACTGCTCTTCTGTGTGTTCGTTCACCATAGGAAGCTGCATCTATGTTTAGATTCAACAAGTTAGAAACACGTTTCTTCTAAAAGCATCGTTTGGATATTCCTGAGTGAATGGGAGTATAGGGTGTAATGGGAAATATCTGGCTCTAAAACCAAAACGGAGCTATCTAGCAGAATGATTGTCAAAGCGTACATTCAACTTGCAGAGGTAAACTGATGTGCAAACGTAGCAGTTCAGAAACCCTTCCTTTGGACAGTGTAAAAACAGATATTTCCAGCTTTAAACAGGCCTATGAGAATTAGCGGTAATATCAAGTCAAAAGCAATGGAGAAACGTATATATCAAACTGCTCCGTTGTCTGTTCGTTCTCCTTAGGAAGTTGCATCTATGTTTAGATTCATCGAGTTAGAAACACGTTTCTTCTAAACGCTGGGAGTGGATATTCCTGAGTGAATGGGGGTATATTATGTAATGGGAAATATCTGGGTGTAAAACGAAGACGGAGCTATCTAGCAGAATGATTGTCAAAGCGGACATTCAACGTACAGAGTTACACTGATGTGCGAATGTAGCAGTTCAGAAACCCTTTCTTTGGAGCGTGTAGAAAGACATATTTCTAGCCATATAGAGGTATATAAGAATTAGCGGTAACATAGAGTCTAAAACACTGAGGAAACGTACATATCAAACTGCTCTGCTGTGTTAGTTCACCTTAGGAAGTTGCATCTATGTTTAGATTCATCGAGTTATAAACAAGTTTCTTCTAAAACCTGCGTTTGGATATTCCTGAGTGAATGGGAGTATAGGATGTAATGGGAAATATCTGGCTCTGAAACCAAAACGGAGCTATCTAGCGGAATTATTGTCAAAGCGTACATACAACTTACAGGGTTAAACTGACATGTGAATGTAGCAGTTCGAAACCCTTTCTTTGGAGATTGTAGAAACAGATATTTCCAGCCATATACAGGTGTAAAAGAATTAGCAGTAAGATCGAGCCTAATACACAGGAGAAATATATATTAAACTGCTCTGCTGTCTATTCGTTCACCTTAGGATGTTGCAACTATGTTTAGATTCATCGAGTTAGAAACACGTTTCTTCTAAAAGCTGGGTGTGGATATTCCTGAGTGAATGGGAGTATATTATGTAATGGAAAATATCTGGGTGTTAAACGAAAATGGAGCTTTCTAGCTGAATGATTTTCAAAGCGTACATTCAGTTTACAGAGGTAAACTGATATGTGAATGTAGCAGTTCAGAAACCCTTTCTCTGGATAGTGTAGAAGCAGATATTTTCAAACTTATACAAGTAAATAACAATTAGCGGTAAGATCAAGTCTGAAACACTGAAGAAACGTATATATCAAAGTGCTCTGCTGTGTGTTCGTTCACCTTAGGAAGTTGCATCTATGTTTACATTCATCGTGTTAGAAGCACGTTTCTGGCCACCATCGCCAAAGCAGTTCTAACTACACCCATATAAACAGGACTGCAGGGAAGTTCACTCGGCAGCACGGCAGAGCACACAGCCGCTCAGAAAAGCTGCTATAGGCCGACAGTGACTAGGCTGCCTCCTTGCTGGGCTGGGCAGGTCTGAAAGAAAGAAAAAAAAAGAAGGCGGCAGCATAACAGAAACTCATATATAAAGCCCTAAATCCCTGGGACAGAGCACCTGGGAACAAAAAGCAGTTTATGAGTTCTGCTGCAGCAGACCTAAAAGTACCTGCCCAGCAGCTCTGAATGAACAACAACA